>NW_025223857.1:4094197-4313963 GCF_014066325.1 Apis laboriosa
AGAAAAAAAAAAAAAAAAAAAAGAAAGAAAAGAAAAGAAAAGAAAGAATGTTATTTCATTCAAATTACATTCCAAATTCCTTCCATGTAATCAATACTATCAATCACTTTTGCACTTCATCGATAGGTATAATAATACCTTTTCAAATATCTTTTTAAATAAAATCCTTCCTCATATTTACTTCCAACATATTTAATCCAAACCAAATAATTAATAACCTCCCAAATTGATTAAAAATTATCTATCGATCCTCCACGAATAGTAAATAGAAAATAACATCTAAATACCAAAAGAAACGAGAAATACACGAGAAACTCCGTGCAATCTCTCCGCGGATCTACATCGATCGAGGCAACTTTTCCTCGGGGATCGAGATTAAAAATCCAGAAAAACTCGTCGAGCCGAGTTTCTCGAGAAACGCGAGAAAACTCGGCTCGATCTCGTTCGATCGATATCTCGAGCTTTCGCGGGGGCGGCCAGCCGGAAGATCGAAAGCTAATCGACACCTTCACCGCGATTAGCCGTCGTATCGTTGCCCTACCCACGCATCCCGTTCCTTTTTTTTTTTTCTTTCCACCTCTCTTCTCTCTCTCTTTCCTTTCCTTTCCTTTCCTTTCCTTTCCTTTCCTCTCTTTTCTTTTCTTTTCCTTTCAATTAAGCACGTTCGACTTTCGAGGCGAGGAACGCGCACGATTCGCTTTCTCCACTCTCGATCGATCGCCCGTATCGATCCCCGCCGGTATATTTCTCGAACGAGGGCCGGGAGGATTGGAAGCGGATAAAGGCGGACGCGGCGAGAGGGAGAGATGGTTCCTACGGAACAGAGAAGAGGGAGAGAGAGAGAGAGAGAGAGAGATCCTCGCGGATCCTCACCCGTACCGAAAACTGGTTCGTGCGGCATCAGATTGCGAAGATAGCCGAGTTTTATGCGAGGCCCGCGATATCGGCCGGTCCCATCGCGTCGGATGACTTTCCTGCGGATTCTTTCTTTCCCATGGCTTTCCGATACCCGAGGCCCCGCGCTCGCTACAGCCGAGGGGAATGTCAGGGCCGTAGACGCGTCCCTTCTTCTTTTTCTTTTCTTTTTTCTTTTCTTTTTCATCCGCCTCGAACCACCGCCTCGAACAGGCGGAAAAACGGAACGGATGGCCAACATTGTTGCCTTCTTGCGCGGATGTTGACGTCGAGCTTGCTCGACGCGCAGGGGGAGGACGAGGAGGAGTCGAACAATGTACAACAGTTCGAATTCTTCTCTCTGAAGTATTTGGCTTTTGGAATTTTAGAGCAAGAAGATGCTCGCTTCGTGGATCGTTGTTATTTCTTGTATATATATATATATAGTTTGAAAAACTTGATTGGGAAGATTTTGATTTTATTGTTAAATTTTAAATATTAAGTATGTACGATATTTGTCTGTATATTGGAGATTTTTTTGTGATATTAAACGATATACACAAGAGAAGGGAGTAATAGAAAATTTAAAATTTAAAATTGGGAATTGAGAAATGAGAAGAAGAACGAAAGTGGATGCGAATTTTTCTTGGCGGACAGGCTTTCTCTGCGACGTCGTTTTGTACAAATGTAGTAACGATTCTATATATATATTATTCTCTAATATGCAGAATTATTTATTATACCAAAAAAGGATAGACAATTGAAGAAAACGTTGGACAAAAGCATTTATGCAGTGTTGCACACGTGGAGAACAAAACGATCCGGTAAATACGGCATTGTTCTTTCGACCTATCTTCGTTTCCTCTTATATCCATTATATTCACTTACATGGTTACGTTTTACGACAGAGATTAAAAAAGAAATCTCATTTGCCATAACATTATATGATTGAATCAAGGTAATCTCATGCGGACACGCATTGTAGCATAATATTTCTAAAGGAAAAAAATTAACTTTAAATTATGATAATCGACGTCTCGAATGAATTTTCCAACTATTTTGAAATTAATGTAATCTTCCACGACGATCGATACTTTGAAAAAATGAAATTCCATTCGCGAAGGGGGAGGAAAAAAAATCCAATACCATTACTTCACTCGCGTAATCTAATACGAGCGTAATAGTAATAACCTTATTATTTTCAATGACAGAATAATCAACTGGAAATTATCAATAATCAATCCATCAACCGTTTCAAGCCTTCCAACTATTCCAAAATTAAAATAATCGTCTCGAAACTACGATATAACCTCGTTCCTCTTTATTCTTTTCTTTTCTTCTTCTTCTTCTTCTTCTTCTTTTTCTCTAATTTTTCTCTAATTTTCGGAGATTATTATCCTCCAAAGACGCGACGAAAGAAAAAAAAAAAAGAGAGAAAAAGATTCGCTAAAGAAGGAAAAATAATTCCGCCAACAATCATCTCTCTTGTTGCTGTCAACACCTGCCTTTCCCCCCCGTTCCTTTCACGAAACAGTTAATTTATAACGGCCCTACTTAATTGGCACTCCCGCAGTCAATATCTCGCAGAAAAACCGGAAAAAATATAATCGAAGAACGGAGCAGGCTTCACATTTTAAAAACATAACAATAATAAATCCCGTTGCAGAATTGGCCGTTTACGTGTGCTACTCGGCCGATGAATATCCGTACCACGAAGCATTCTCGATTTATTACCGGAATATCATAATGGAAACTATTTATGCCACGAAACAACCGATAAGTCGTCGCGCAACCTCCTATCACGATCGTGTGCCTCTCGCGCCAACGATTTCAACCGGCACCGGATGAGATCGAGAATGATGCAAATGAGAAACGAGACAAGAGAGAGAGAGAGAGAGAGAGAGAGAGAGAAAGGGTGGATCACGAGAGAGAAAAAATATATATATATACATAACACGATACTTGTACAACTTGATCGAAGAAGCAGGACCTGGTCTTTTTCCATCAGGCTGCCAAACAGCGATGACCGATGGACGAGGCCGATATAACGTGGTTATCGAGTGATCTGGGGGGCGTTCGAGTGTTATCGTTTCAACCGCGATAAGCTTCGACTGGAACGATATACACACGCGCGCACGCACGCGTACGCAGCGCCACCGCGGCAATCTCATCTGACCCGGGCCCTCTTCCATCGCCCATATCCGAACTCCTCTCAACCCGCGTCTTGCTCTATAGTACGCGCCCTGTAGTACGTGCGTGTAGCAATACGTACGTGGTGGGTATATCGTGTAGGAGGCGCGTGTGGTAGTTGGCGGCCAGGTGTGGAGGTGTGGCGATTAAAGAATGGAGGGAGCCGTGGAGAATTGTTCCGCGCCTCGTTCAATGCTCGCAGGTTTCTGGGTAATTGGTCGGGGTGAGAGAGGCGAAGCGTTCGTGCGATCGTCGTGTGACGTTGATGAGGAAACAGGTGTTCGGTCCGCTGGGAAAGACGAGAGGAATTAACGAAGCCTCGAATCGAGGCTAATAAGGGAAAATGTTTTCCAGAGTTTCTTTTATTACGGTCGTGTCGAAGCCATAAACCGAACCTGCCTCCAAGAAGTGAGGTTAGGTTAAAAATTTCTCGGATAATGTTGCTTTCAGTAATCGATACTTATTATAAATATTTAGCTATTGCGATCGATCTGGTAGTAACCTCTGGTTGTTACAATTACTCGAACGATAAATTATCGAAGTAACTTATCGAGGTAACTGTCCAACTATTGAACTTTCCTTATCTTTCCCCTTAGTAGGAGTACAGGAATTTTGGATTAAAATAGGAAATAGGAATAATTTTTTAAAAAAATTCGAATCCAAGATCGAGAGACATTTGATTCCAAGAGTCGATAACATACGATAAATTCTCTCTTCCAAAAAGTAAGCCTTCCTATCAAAAGTATCGATGGATCGTCGAAAAGAATATCGAACAGGAATAGGAAAGTTTAAAGGACACGTCTGGATTACGATTAATCGTAGAAAGTGTTAAGCATCGAGTGATCGGTTCAAGACTGTTCAACTTGTTGGAGGCGATCGTGGCGGGGAGAGGGGAGGGGAGGGGAAAGCGATAGAGGCGCGCGAGAAGTTGGAACGGAGGCGGCCCCGAAGAGAGAAGGAGCGCAGCCTCGTAAAGCTTATCGGCACCGTCGTCGCGAACGACGCATGGAAACGAGCCGTTTCGTCACGACCGATTTTTTCCACAAACTCTTCCTACACCGTGTCACCCAGGAAGGAATCGTTTGGCCGCGATACACTAACGACGTTTCCGCGATCCACGCCATGATTTCGCGATGATATCCCCATAAATATTTCGCCCTCCATCGAGGAATACCCTCGCGCCGCAATAAAATAACCATATTCGAGGCAATTCCTCCTCTTACATTCCTCCTCGTATTTCTTTTCGCGTATTATGTATCGTTTGTTTCCTGCAAAATCACGGACGGAACGCGGAAACTCGATGATTTCAGGAAATAAATCGTATCCCATAGGAGAGATATTTCCAAAATGATGATTTTCGGAAAATTCAATTCAACGTATGAAATTCTACCGGAGATGGGGATGGAAATGGAAGAAAGGAAACTAAATAATACGAGGAAAATATGTACATTTGAATCTTGAAATTAAATAAAATATAATTAAATCTTCTTTATTCTAACTAACAAGAAGGAGAGAGGGGGGGAAAAAAAAACGAAAGCAAAATTATTTCTACGAATAAAAATTAAAGAAAAGATATGATGATAGCGGAACATCGTTAATCGACTTAACGATCTCTGATTATACAATTTCTTGAGCAGTACGTTTGAAAAAGGAAAAAATGCAACTGCGTTTCGCTGATGCATCGTTACAGATTGTATTACGCAATCGAGTTGGAGAGAGAAAAGAATTTGATCGCACGACAACGCTTTATCTCCTTCTGATCTCGCTTTTTATTCGCATTCCTCTCTCTCTCTCTCTCTCTCGTTGAATAAATCGAAATCGATCTACTTCGGATAAAAACCAAGTGCGGATTCGATGCAAGTTCACTCGCGGCAAGTACTTGGAAACGGAACGGAGAAGTCGAAGGAAGATAAACCAATGTCGTAACGTGTACATCTTCAGCCGAATAGGAGATACGAGGAGATATGGCCGAGGTTACGTGACTCATCCTGTGTAGGTGCTTCTTAAGCCGATGGATCTCGAGAAGCAATCGTGACCTTTTAGATTCGATGTAAAACTAAGTACTTTTCGCCATTTGCATTCGTAATGGAACCTATCGAAATTCGCCGCGCGAAAGCCTGAATCGCTTTGCTCACTTGATTAAATTTACAATTGGCGGTTGAACAACAACGCGGAGATTGTTTAGGTTAGGTTAGTTCTCGACGCGAAAAATTTTTCAAAGCAGAGTTAAAAGAGGGGAAAGCAAAATTTATTCACTTCGAATCGAAGTGAATTTTATTTCCGTTTTTTTATTTTTCTACAATTTTCCCGATTCGTGATTGAATTAAAACCCGCTTCGAGAGATGAGAGATATATCGATCGATTTATATGATATCGATTACGCGCAGGATCCATATATTCGTACAATTATTTCGATCGTACAAATATAAAAAAGATGCTCGATTTCCTTTACTTCACCTTTCCTATCGATTTTCGAACGAACGAGAGATAAAGATCTCTCTCAACGCTGGTCCCAAAATTTCTACGATTCCAAACACGGATACTCTTGTTGCAACCGCAACGGTCCCCCGATATATTTACAAGGATCGATACGCGCGAGCGTTATATAAGGATTTCAAGGAGCAAGAAAAATCTGCCCGTGGGGAGATTAAATCGAGATTTAAGCTGGTTCGCGTCGCGAAACTCGATAGGAATTGCAAAAAGGCCCCCTCGATCAGAATCGAATTTCTCATCGGGCCGAAAAGATTCCTTTTTATTGCGACCCGTTGCTCGGAATCCGACCGTGCCCCGTTTCAATGAGCTCTCCCCCCTCTCTCTCTCTCTCTCTCTCTCTTTCCAAGTATCACCTCGAGGTACCCCTTTTTCTTTTCCTTTTTTTCCTTTCTTTCTTTTTCCAAGTCGGGAATATGGGCCCCTTCGGCGCGCATTCATGCGTGCTCGTTGCACACGTCCAAGTGACTTTTCGTTTCGCTTTCACCCCCTTCACCCTCTCTCTCTCTCTCTCTCTATCTCTCTCTCTCTCTCTCTCTCTTGAGAGAGTTTGACAATGTGTCGTGTCGGAATGCAATTTCGTAAGTGCGAACACGCCCCAAGTGATCGTGGGTATTTATCTTGGTTTGGACGATAACCGAGGGGCCAATGAAAAATACCCGTGCACCGTAGATCGTAGATAAGATCCAGCGAATTCGAGGCCGACAAATTATTCCATTCGTTCCGAGGTATTGCTCGCCGGTTAATCGGGTATCGAGGATCTTGGAATTCTGCGAGCTGTTTTTTGGAAAAAGTTTGCACGGATTAAGAGAAGGCCGGGGTTAATGATTTGTAAACAGTGTCGGTAGACAGAGAAATTCAATCGGTAGATCGTAAGCGTAGCGTAGAATTTCAATAATTAGGCGTGCACAATCTCCTAATTGACAACCTCTTTTCCTCTTCTGTATCCCCTGAATCGAGATAAATTTATTGCCATTTCTTTTCTCACCCGATAAAAATCTCTGCGATAAAATCAGGAGATTTTTTTTTTTCGACGCGACATTTTAACATTCCGATATGAAAAATCGTAATCTACTTCGAGGAGGAGTATACGCGTCCAGGGAAAAATAATTTTCAATCGAAAAACAACCTTCGAATTCGATAAACTCGGATCTAAACTATCTATCTCGTACTAATAAATCGACGAACGTAGGGATCACGGACGAGATACGAGCGAGGTACGCAGAGGGGCGGTAATAAACACGTAATAAAGCCGTGTAATAACACGCTGGCAAACTCTAAATATCAATTCGAAAATCGTTCCATCGAAAATTCGGCGGGCGTTCTCGAACGAATCGAGAATTTTCGAACGGCGGCGTCGACCTTCCCCCTCCCTTGCATCTGCATTCTTCCTCGGCTCGCGCCGCGTGTCTCGAAATCGAAATGAAATTCCGAATCGTCGACGAGGATCGACGGATTAATTCGCACGAAACCGCGGATGAACCTGATTTGACGAATTTGCACGAACGAACGGAAGAATCGAACTGTCTCTTCTTTTTCTTCTTTTTTTTTTTCTTTTGGTTTTGTTTTTTCTTTTTCTTTTTNTTTTTTTTTTTTTTTTTTTCTTTCGGTTTTCACGTTTTCGTCGCGGTATATATTCCACGGTATTGCGGTAAACACGGTCGAGCTGGTTTTTAGACGTCAGAGCGTGGCGATCGAGCGAGCCAGTTCCCAATTAATCGATTTGCTTCGACGGCCAGCGCTGTCGAGATCCTATCTCCTATACACAACCTACCTACTGCCTACACTGCACGCAGAAGCGTCACGACCTCACGGCCGAGGATGGAGCGAGAAAGAGGAGCGGAGGACAGAGCCACGATTTCGATTGGGAAAAGTGACGAATATTTTGGGAGGGGGAGAGGGAACGGAATTTTAGACTTGGTAATTGTAAACGAGCTATCTTTTCGTATGAATTTCTTTTTCTTTCTCGATTCAATTCCATTCCCCTAATTTACGATCGTAAATTAAGACCAGACAGTGAAAATTTAATTCACGCGATACGGATGTATATCTATTAATTTGTCATCTGCCCTCCTTCTCCTCTCCACCCCGTTCAACCCCCCCGTAAGTTAATATTACAACATTTAATCAACCATCCACTTTTATCTCGAATCTTCGTTCTTTAAAATTGTTCATCGATCATCAAATTTATATCGATTAAATTTTAAAAACGAAATTCGATCGATCCTTCGATCGAAGTAATTCTGAAGTATGAAATTTCGAGAGAGAGAGAGAGAAAAAAAAAAAAAAAAGATCCAATTTAATATACCCGATAATAATAAACTCGACGCTCATCGTCCCCTCTCCCTCCCTCTCTTCATCGTCATCTGAACACACCGATCGATCCGATTAAAAGTCGAGCCCCTGAAACGGTGTGGTGCATGCACGCAGAGACCCATAAGTGGATCGTATCGCGGAAACAATTCTGAGAACGAAGACACGCGTTTCCCTCGAGGAAAATTCTCGTAATTCTGTCCCTCCCCTCCTCCTCCTCTCACCCTCCCGCAGCACGTAGGAGAGGGCAATTTCGTTACCTCATCACGCGTGATTAATGCGTGTGGTGCGGGGCAGAAATGGGTCGAACGAAATGAATATTATCGCATCGCACTTTTACACGCGCCGCTATATACCGTGAATTATATTAATATGTTAATGGGGGCCGCGATTATCATAATGTAATTCACGGGCTTGCAAAAAGGGGAAACGGAAAGCTTATCGTCCACCTGTGCTCCCTCACAGATTATCGGCCGTGTTTCTCCGTCCATCGTTATCTCGTCCAGGTGTTAATCGATCCGAGATCGATATCGTGCGATCAAGATCCGTATCCCGTGCGATGATCTCGCTTCGATCGATCATATCGAGATTACGAGAAACTTTTTATTTCTTTTTTTTTTTCTTTCGTCGAAGAAAGATCCTTATCGATATATATATATATATATATATGTATAATTGGTCGAGGTGAAACGTGTAATTTCGGGTCATTCTTCTTTCTTTATTTTTTTTATTATTATTATTATTATTTTTGTTCCTGTTTAATTCCTATACTTTTTAAGGGATAGTATATTTGATTTTTATGGAAATTTATGCGACGTCGTCGTCGTCGTCGTCGTCGTCGTCGTCGTTCTTTCTTTTCCGTTTTACACACGAAGAATAAAATTTCTCGGACGTTTTATACATTCATTTATTTATTTATTTACCAGAGCTTACACCGCGATTGATATACAAAATGTATAGTTAATATATACCATGGAATCCATTAAGAATTTATCGCGGGGATCTGTATATTTTAGCATTTTCTTTAGATCCATCTATTCTTCGCGGTTTTCTAATCTTGATCGGGGGATATATAAGGATAATTAATCGGGTAATACTTTAACTTGCAAGAATAGCGCATCACCTTCATTCACAAGAGTTCGAGAGGAAATGCCGCGAATATCGTACGAAATGTTTGAGAAGACCGAGGTCTAAAAATATCTACCGCCGAATAAATTGTATCGAGTGTAATCGGATGAATAAATTATTATCGGAATAAGAATAGAACCGGTCTAAGGAAGCAACAATATCGGAAATCTCGTGGAAAATTTCTCGCGCGTCGTTCAATCAAGGTTGGGGCCGATTTAACGCACAGTATATATTCTAGAACGAAATTAGTTTCGAAGTAAAAAGAAAAAAGGAAAAGGGAAGAATTTTTGTATCCTTTCACGAAAGAATAAATATTTTCTCCATCTAAATATATATATATATATATAAAATTACGTTGATGAATCCATCGAAATTACAACAAAATTTATTATCACGAGTTTTATCCCTCTCGAAACAAAATTCCAAAAGTTAACTATAAATAAATCAAGAAAAAAAAAAAAAAACCATAAATCCCTCTCCGAAAATGCGCTCGACGATAATACATTTCATTTCCTCGACGGTCGACGCCACTTCGAATCGAATAAATCACCGGGCAAAACAATAATCCGTCAAAATTCAAACAACTCGCGCGACTTCCAAAAACCTTTCCCTTCGATCACACCCCTCTTCTTGGCGAAAAGCCCAAATTCGAAGTTTTACCAAACTTGAAATCGAATAAAAGTTTCCAAAAAAACAAACAAACAAATAAAAAATAAAAAGCACAGCATCGAATCTGAATACGCTGAGAAACAAAAGGAGGCGCGAATTTGAGGTCCGTAATTTCCCGCGTCAAAAAGGTAAGCGTCAAGAGGGCGTGAAAGGGATTGGTGGTTGGGTGGCGAGCAGCCAACGAGCGGGGTAAAATGGGGTGGCCGGTTTGCGGGCCGAAAAACAGGGCGGCGGAGGGTGAAAAGCTAACGCGGTGCAATGGGGCGGCAGTCGCGTGCCTCGCATTCCCTAAACCGTTGCTTCGACGTTGAGGGCGGCGAGGGGAGAAGAGGGAGAGGGGGAAGAGGGAAGGAGGGGAGGCCGAGTTTATGCCCGTGGAAGCAGTCCACCCTCCTTCGCCGACACCTCGATCTTACTTAGCCGAGTTATCGCGATCTGCGATCCCGCCAAATCACCACCGCGAATACCGCCACGAAACCGAACCCTGTACACGCACACACGTACACACGCTCGTTCCTTTTCGTTGCCAACCTTCCCCCCTCCCCCTTTTCGTCCCTGCAATTTTTTCCTTTTGTCTCGTTTCTTTCGGAAGGGATTCCACGATCTTACAATTTTTCTTCATGCTTCTCTCCCTCCCCTGTTTTTCTCTCGTGGCGTTTTCGAATGACTTCGTTTTCATCGAGCGATAATCTTCTTGTGCGACAGAGAAAGATCTTACAACATTTTCGAATCATCCAATTTCGGAATCATTAGTATAAACGATAATTTCGGTTACCTTATATCTGTACGATTGATATTCTGTCTCAAAAAAGAAGAAAAAAAAAAGAAAAAGAAAAATATTACAAATCGTAAAACGGAAGAAATTAAAGACGCAGGGAAAACTGACGGGGAGGGGGAGGGGGGGGGAAGAAAGGAGGAATAGTGCGACTTCGACATTCGAAAAAAAGAATCGAAAGGATAAATCGAACGTTATCGCGCGCGTTATCAATAAAATTTCATTTCGCCCTTTATCCTAGGGAGAATTTCGCTTCGTGTAGATCGGGGAGTAGAGGTGTTGCTCGGAACGTTGTAACGACGAGTCACCTCTCGCCCTCGCGACGCTCGCATAATATACACGTGCGCTACGTGGGTACGTGTGAGCGGGCGACGGGTGGGGGCGGGAGCGGGAGAGGGAAAGAGACGGCGAGAGTTTGTTATCGTTATCGCGCGACGTGGCCGCGCGGCGATCGCGATAACGGCTCGCCACCGCTCTTATCGCCGCGTCGGTTTGCTTCGCCCCGTACGTATATTCCGTCGCATCCATTCCAGCTCGCTCCACTTCGCCTGGCCGACTCGTATTTTCGCGCCACTTCACGGACTCGCCAAGCATTTCCGTATTTTCGTATTTTCGTAAGATGGATCGAGATCGTGGGCCCCGTTCGATGGATTTTCGATAGATTTCGATAGGTTTCTTTCTTTGTTTCATTTCCGGCAATTTCGGATTAAGGGCGGGAAAAGGAATCGAAATCGAAGGGATCGATCGAGTTTTGGATAAGATCTAGGGAGATAGGGAGATAGGAGAATTTATGGCGCCATTTGAGAGAGGAATTCGTGAATATTCCGATTAGGAGGAATCGGTGATTCAGTGGGATCTAATCGCGAAACGCCGCCCACGAAATTTCCGGCGCCATTTAGCTGCGAATCTTATCTGGTGACGGGCCACTAGAGAAAATTTGAACGATTTTGAAGAATGGTTTTGAAGGTGGATAACGAATAAAGAAATTTTCGAAAAGGAAAATTGAATTCGTTTCGAAAGTACATTTCGAATGAATATTTTTTTTTTTTTTCCTCGCGGATCTCTCCTCTATCGTTCCAACCATCGATTCAACTTCCATCGATCCTCCTTCTTTCCCGACGCGGCCTCATTCTAATTAACAAGCCGTGGAACCGCGGTTTCATCGAACTAGATACGAATCTATCGCGTATCGCGGATAGTTCTCTCGCGGTGGAAAATAAAGATAACGCGCGATAAGCGAGCGGTTCACTTTCCTTATCGCCGCGTCCATTCCCAACTCGCTCCACTTCGCCTGACCGACTCGTATTTTCGCGCCACTTCACCGCGCGATCTCTGCACAACCGGTGCACACACGAAGCTAGCCGAAGGTAACCGAAGAGGGAACGAAACAGAGAGAGAGAGAGAGAGAAAGAGATGGTACACGTATATATATATATACGTACATGGAAGTCCGCGTGGATCACGCTTACCGATCGTAGCTTCGATGGAGTAAATTATGCGAGCATTTTTTCACGTATACCTCGCTGTTTTGCATAGCGATTAAGACGACGGTTCTTTATCGGTCGTCCACGGCTCGAAACGAAGCACGTTAACAGGGGAGGGCGGCCGGCGGGTCTCGAGCGCTTGTAAAACCTATCGAGATAAATAATCGCGGCCCGATTAGAAATTTGTGAGATAATTATAATGGCCGCCGTCAACCACGGTGCTCGGCCGTGGCCACGGCTACCGGTATCTGAGTCAGGAACGTTCTATTTTCAGTAATCGCGACCGTGCCGATAAAGCACCAGGAGAGGGGAAGGGGAGGCTCGCTGCCGATCTTCGCTTCCACCGATCGCTAAAATATCCTCCCAAACTATCTTTCAGGATTCAGTGCCCTGGAATACCGGCAATAATCTCTCTCCTCCCCTCTTATTACCCCTTTTATTTTATTTTATTCCAAAGGGAAGGATTTCGATTACCCCCCCCGAATTCTCCACGATCATCCCTCGAAGATCGTTAGAATTTTATAAATCGATCTCGGTAAAATGGTAAAAGAAAAAAAGAATAAATATTATTCGGCTGGCACGAAAAAATCCGTTTCTCCATCGTCATCTCCACTGTCCCTAGACCATAGAAATCGTGGTCACGAAACGTGGACCGGGCCATTCCAATCCATCGGATGCCACCGAGAAATCCACCTATCCCCTTCCCCTCCATCGTTCCACGACCGGCGTCGTGGCAATCTCCGCGCCACGTTATCCATTGAAATTTCCACAGCGGGATTCTGGAAGAGGGCGAGGAGGCGTGCGGTCTTCTCACCATCGCGATCCCCCGACCTATATGCCTCTCACCCCGCTACGTGCATACATGCGTACATATACATACATATACGAGACGTATACGAGTCACCAACACCTGTTCACGCGGCACATAGGTGGCTAGTGTGCAAGGGTCCAACGAGTGGGGGAAGATGGTCGGTCGGTCCGTGGTCGGCGGCGGTGTTATCGCGTCGGCCCAGATTGAATATATTTCATATGTTTTCATAACTACCGCACCCGGGCCGCGTCCGTCCCTATCTGCTCCACCTCCAGCTACACCTCCAGCAGGAGTCGCCTCCACGACGTCTGGTACGGCGAGGGGGGTGGAAAGAACTCTCGTGCGAGCGACGAGGAGGGAAGAAGCGAGGCTAGGAAGGCTAGCGAGGCTAGGAGAAAGAAGAACGAACGATGAACCGAGGGAGAAACGATATTCGATCGGAGGAAAAGAGAGAGGTGGATGATACGGCGCGCGCGCGCACACACACACACAGTGAGGTGGCCGGAGAGAGAGAGAGAGAGAGAGAGAGAGAGAGAGAGAGAGAGAGAGAGAGAGAGAGAGAGAGAGAGAAGAAAGAAGAAGGAACGAAGGGTGAAATGACGGGACGAGGAAGAAGAGGAGAGGAGAGTCAGGTTGGTTCCGCCGCGGCCACGGGAAATCAACCGTGAGGAGATACCGGTTGACTGATGTGCGCCTTTCTGTTGTAAAACGATAAAGGCGGCGTGGCATTGGTCGGACCGAGGGTTTCCGATAGCCACCCATCCCCTCTCTCTCTCTCTCTCTCTCTCGCTTCTCCGACCAACCCCCGACAGACCTTCCGCCAAGGGGAAAGAACGCCGTCCACTAGGTGTATTTTACATTGTACACCGTGGAAATAGGAGGCGAGAAGACGAGGCGAGGGTGGATGGGTTCGCTTCCACGAAACGAAGGATGCTGATCCAACGGTTGAATATTCATCTCGCGTCGCTCGGCCGCTGCATGCGCCGCGATAACGGCCACCTTATCTTAAGGCTTTTCCCTCCACGACCTGGGATTGTCATCGAACCGAGTCGAGGCGATTGTTCTTCTTCCACTTCTACAAACGTTCCTTCCTTCCACCACGAGGAAGAGCACGACTTGCACTTTGCAAGTTAACTCGGTTACGGGGTGCGGGGAAAGAGGAGGGAGAGGAAAATAAATCGGTTCGCTGCTTATCGTCCCGCAATTTTCCGAGAGCGAAACAATTATTTGAAACGAAGATCACGTGTTTCTTTTTTTTCTTCTTCTTTTTTAATATAACGTAACCCGTATCTGGTCGAAATAACGCGATAAACTTCGATTTAATGCGGAGACAACTTCGTTTTTACTTCGAGGCAAGGAGATTACGATAGAGAAGTGGAAACGTTGGAAGGAAATGTGGTCAACCTCGAGCATCTACTGTACGTTGTATCGTCCAGTTATCCAGATGCATATACATGCACACATATACACACACGTGCCGGGTGAATTTTAATAGGGCGACTTTACTTCGTTTCGATTTTTCACACCCTTGATACACACCAGTAGTATGGGGGCCAGTAATAACTGGCGAGTTGATTGCGAGTTACGGGTTTCCTCTTCCTCCACCCCCACGTTTCCCTCCGTATCGAGAACATCTCGCGTCGTTCTATCGACGTCCCGCGGTATAAATAAATGCAAATATCGAATAAGAGAAAGAGGAGGGGGAAAGTGTTATCTCTCTCCGCGTTCGTTTTTTTCTTCTTCTTCTTCTTTTCTCTTTTTTCTTTTCTCTTCCTCCCTCCTCTCCCTCCCTCTTCGAACGAGCAAACATTTCAATTCCGTTTCTCACCACGCATCGGGATCGAGATCGAGAAATTTTTAGCATTGGACGGGTAAAATTAAATTTTCTTCATCCCCGAGAATATATATCTATACCCTTATCGAGATACATTTATTAGACGACGGAGGAAGAAGGATCGAATCGTTTAGAGGAGGAAAGAAAAGAAAGAGGGAAAGAGAGAGAGAGAGAGAGAGAGGAAAGAAGAAAAAAGGAACGGCGATCTCTGTGGTAATCAGCATGCGCGAGAGACACGTTATACGCGGTCGATGTATCGGCTGCGAGATCGGGCCATAAAGCTGGCCATTCATTCGATATCAGAGCAATACCTCCGTGAGATGATAACAAGAATGGGCGAGCATAGGTGGCCCATTCTTGCCACGGCTTTTGTCCGGCGACAAACCCGGTTACGAGAGATGGACCGGTGATTTTCTATAAGGGAGCCAGGATAACCGACGTATACATATTCACTAGCCAGATAAAATCGAGCGGGGAAAAAAGGAAAAGAAGGAGGAGAGAGAAAAAGAGAGAGAGGAAGAGAGAAAAAAGAAACGAGAGAGAAATTTACGCGAGAACAAAGTCGTCACGCTTTTATATATATATATGTGTGTGTGTGTGTGTGTGTGTGTGTATATATACAGCACGCGTATATTATGGAGAAGTAACGTTCGAAGCTTTATCGAGGAGATATCGTTGATTCTTTCCAGTTGAGAGCGAAGAGATAAAACGTATCTCTTAACTCGAACGCTCCGAAGTGTTATAAGTTCGAGGAATCGAAATTGGAAATGAGGTTTCTTTTCATTTAATAATATAAATTTTACACTCTCCCAGATATAAAATAATAAGTATATTCGATCAAAAAAGTAACGTATCTTTCGAGTAATCGAGTGAAATTTAAACTTTGTTATATTTCTAACTGATTTTTATCGTATCTCTCTCTCATTCTCTCTCTCTCTCTCTCTCTCTCTCTCTCTCTCTCTCTCTCTCTCGTTTTTTATCGTATTTCACCGACTTTATCGTATCTTAAAAATCCTTGGTTTAATTAGTTTAGAAATGGTCGAAATAACGAAGATATGCACGAAGATTATTTCTAACTATAATAAATTACCGTGAAATATTCATATTCAGATAATGAAAGAAAATTATAAACATGTAAATTTCGATCGAAAATAATGTATTATTCAAAAAAAAAAATCAACGAAAACAAACAAATATCGTATTATTTTTAGAAAATTTCATCGCGTTTCCAATTTTATCGGGATTCTTTTCAATTAATTTAGAAATAATTGAAATCGTAATGATATACGCTGCTATTTCGACGACGTACGAATAAATTCGGATAACGAGAGCAACATTAGAGATAGTATATTTCTCGATCATCTAAGTTATTTTTTTTTCTTTTTTTTTTTTTTTTTTTTTTTACTTTTGCGACTCGCGATAAATGAGAGTTAAGTCATCAGATTGATTGCTCTTTATAGGAAGGCAGAAGGAAGGAGGAGAGGGAAGGGAACAATGCGGGCAACCTTATCGAATCTCGACCTCCGACCTCTTATCGTGTGTTTTTCGATAGTCGTTCGCGTCTATCGCGATTCGAATTGGTGGATTCTTTTAAGAATTTCTCGCATTTCGTTTCACTCTGATTCACCGTTCGTTACAAATATATTAACCCTTTTAACTGTAAACGAAATTTTTTTTAAAAAACATTACGCCTCGTTTGCTTGATAAAACGCGGTATACTTATATTCGATAATTCCTATATACCGTATCAATAACACGAACTTATGTGTAATTATTATCAATAATAATAATAATAATAATAATAATAATAATAATAATAATAATAATAAAATTCGAAAGATTAAAAAAAAGAAAAAAAAAAATTGTTGTCGCATCAACGATACCAGAGAATGTTATTTCCTTGTCCAATAATAATAATAATAATAATAATAATAATAATAATAATAAATAAATAAATAAATAAATTTACACAATTATAATATGATTTAAACGCATTTTCTTATCTTTCCGAATCACCAGACCGCGAATATTTATGCAAAACATTATGCGGAATGGAAATTATGGACATGCAAAAGACACGCAAAATATTCAAAGTATATACAACCGCGTTATGATATTTGACGATGAATAAAACAAATCTCCGTCTTTTCTTCCAGTCGTGAAGATTTGATTTTGCATAAATGAAAAAAGAGAAGAAAAGAAAAGAAAAGAAAAGAAAAAAATCCTCCCGAAACGGAGAAAGTGGTCGAAGAAACGATTTGGAAAAACTTGGTCGTACGAATTGGTTCCGTTCAACGAGTGCGTCCCTCGTCTCTTCTCCCGCCGTCTTCTTTCTCATTTTCGCCTCGAAACGATGGAAGAACCGTAGCAAGGGGTTGTGAGGGGGGCGGCGCGTTGCGAAACCGGTGCGCAAAAACGGTCGTTCACCCGCGGGAACGATGCGCGAGAAAAGGAAAAAAAAAGAAATGGCGGGGGGAGGGGGAGGGAGGGGAGGCAGGTGAAGAAGCGAGAGAGGGTTTAACGAGGCAGGCGCTCACCCAATGGCACTAATGACGCTAATTAATTGCACCAAAGACGGCGACCAACCATTATGTACTTCTCACGGAAACAAGCGAAACTTCGAGGAAGTTTTGTTAACTCGCCTCTCTCCCTCTCTCTCTCTCTCTCTCTCTCCCGCCCCGTGTGTGTGCCCGTTACGCTAACTCAAAGAGATCGGCGTGCACTCCAACCACGCGGTTATTACGCGAATCTCTTCTTCCTATCCTGTATTTTCATCGTCACTCGTTTCACTTGTTTTTTCGCTCGCCGTGAAATCGACCGCGAATACGACCACGTTTCTCGGTTCAAAGGATCGAGACACTCCCCCCCAAGAGTGTCCAATTTCACTTTCGATTGAGAAAGAGCGGCAAAATTTTGCGAATGAAAATGCTCTTCGATCGAAAATTTCTCGCGATCCGTCAAGCCTCGGATATCTATATATCCGAAAAATAATAATAAAAAAAGGGGGAGATCGAGTCGAGAGCGAAACGAGTCGCGAAAAGGTGAGGAAAAAAGAAATAATGAAATCGACGAAGATGAAAAGATACTTGTAGTAGTAGCCACTTTCAACTTCGCTCTCCCCTCCCCCCTCCCCCTCCCCCTTACCACCAGACACCACCTTTTCGACGAATTCTCGAACGACACGGGAGATTAAGAAATCTAAGATTTACAGGGCAGATAATTACTTAACCACGGAGTGGCCACGGGTGTAAATATAAAATCCGTCCGGTTTCTCCGCGGGTTCTCGAACGGTATCACCGTTAAATACGGTTGAAACGCATCTCGACAGAAGTTTATTTGGAGTAATCCTTTCGGATCGTCCTTTTTCCCCTGCGTGCAGATAAAGCACCTGCATTCTCGAGGGCCGAGAAGACGGCACTCCGAAACCCACGCTTCGTCGATAAACCAACGGTTGCATTCCTCCCCTATCGGCCCCGAACCACCTCCACCGGGGTACCAGATAACTAATGCAACTCTTACACGGCGGACACGCGGATCGTTGGATGGTGTGCGCGCATTCTCACGCGAATAGTGTTCATCCGATGTTTTCGCATTCTCGCATCGCTATTTTCGACGAATAAAATCCGAATCCAATATTTTTCCATCCTTCCGAGCAATCCGATTAATTATTTCGAATTTTCCTCTGGAAAATTAGAGAGATCGTACGACGAGTGTGTTACAAGAAAAAAAAAGTTTTGATAAATACGTGTATCTAGTAAATTCAACTTCTTCGGATCCATTCAAAATTTTAGGAGATTAAATTTCCCTTTTTTTCTTTTTGCAAGGATCAAACGTGAAAAATGTTAAAATGATCTCGAATGATTTTTTTTCTTTTTTTTAGGTTGACGAAACGAAGGTGACGAAAGCGAAGTGGGGCATTTAATTGGCCGCAGGGCTCGATAAAAAATAAGCTAGCGTCGACGTTAATTTCGAAAAATCCACCCTTTTCATATTTCACGCGGCCCGGTTGAAAATAATCGGGGAAAAATTTACAAGCGAGCCCGGCGAATGCACTATTAAATTTATAATCACGACCGTTCTATCTGTCGTTTCGAGAATCGAGGGGGTGGGGGGGGAGGAGGAGGCAGAGAAGGGTGGAAGGGAACGGGTGGTTTATCAGATGGACGCGAAATTTATTCACTAAAGGCCGATAAACCGTCGCGCCGCATCAAGGAATTAACAAATTTCGAACGACTGTTACCCGAAAACACATCCGAAAACTGGCGGACAACTTTTTCCCGGATAAAATTTTCGATCGATAATTCATCTTTACATATATTAACGATATTCGCGCGATTTACATAATTTACATTTTTTCGTTATCCCACCGTACTCGATTGCAGATTTATTCTTAAATTTATTCTTTCTATATAAACAGAGAGACTTTGTTAATATTTACACGATATAAAGAAAACACAAACAAATATACGATTAATCGTTCTTTATATAATATGTATCATCTCGATTAAAAATTTGCAAAAATCAACAATGTTAATGTCGAATGGCGTTGAAGTCAAATACCAATGAATTTTTTGCCCAGTGTAATTGGATGGAATGGAAAAAATAATTTGCGCCATCGCAGGGTTAATTGCACGCGAGCAGCAGATAGGTTTGGCTATCTATTCTAAAAATTCGGTCACGAGAGATCGTGTACGTTACAGATTCGTCGCACAGATGGGTCCGCGATAGATCGATTCGTGGATCGTGGAGGAGACAAAGAGAAAAGAGTGGAGAGGTCAGGGCTCGATCAAACTTTCTCGAAGGTCACGAAGGAGAAGGAGGAGGAGGAGGAGGAGGTCGATTCCGAGCCGGTCTTACCTCGGCCAACTACAGGTAAGTAAGTTTAACAGGTAGGTTTATGTATACCGAAGGATCACGAGGAACACTCGTTAATGCCGGCCAACCACGAAGAATCGTGGGAGGGAGGGGGGAGAAAGGAATGGAGAGGACAATTCGAGAACGATCACCGACTCGATCTTGCTTGCTTGTACACGCGAATACTCGACCGATATCACGACAATGGGATATCTCTATGACGAGCCAATGCTACCGACCGCTTCATGCTAACAAATCATTTAAGAATATCTACTCTATCTTATGCAAAAATTAACGCGATTATCCCTCGAAAATTATATGATTTTCTATTCGGGATTCGATTAAAGAATATTACTACATCAATCGTATCGTAAATTTGTTTTCCATTTGGATAAATCCTTTCGCGGAACAAGATGCGCAACGATAATACTTTTTGTTAATTCGAATAATCAAAATCTCGTATCTTCTTCCAACGTTCCAACGTTTTCTGGAAATAAATATTTTTACCTCGAAAAATCTTGCAAAAAGATCAAGATCGTTGTAAATTAATTAAATTCACGCGCATCGATCTGTTCATCAAACTTATTGTATATCAAAACTGTTCAACGGTTTTCGATGTCTTTTTTCGTTCTTTTTTTTTTTTTTAAGAATTATCTTCTCGTTCAAAATGTTATAATACCGTGTTATCTTATAAAGGATCGGGTAGTCATTGTTGTTAATCAAGACGTATGAATACAAGCTGCGTTAAATATCCATAAATATAAGGCTCGAAACACAGGGTTAGACCTCGGAGGCAGTCAAGTGCAACTAGGCTCGACGATGCAACTTGCAAGTTGGAATTCTGTTCTCGATGTAACACGCCGATATACGATTCAGATAGAGGGAATACTGACCCCTCTATCCGAGAGAAGGGTTGGCAAAACGAGAAAACGATTTCGATTTACGCAACGTCTTTAAATATCTTCTTCTATCGTTCCATTCCGATTCTCGTCGAAGGTTTCGAACGAGCGGAGAGGAAAAGGAAACAAGAAAAGATCGCACATCGTCGTTTTTAATTTATCGATACGTATAGATTTCGATCTGTGATAATTTTATTCGGCGCAAATGATAAATCAAGCCGGCCAGATGCGGTTAGAAAGACTGGTTTCCAGCACCGTCATCCCAGCCCGGGATTAATCGTTTTCTAGAGTAGTGTGTATATCCCCCGATGCCTCGTGTGATGCATCATCGATTATTAATCGATATAATATCTTCCACGTTAAATCGAATTTCCAAGTAATTATCATTAACTCCGATTTGGATATAAAATTTTCCTTTTTTTTTTTTTATATATATAAGATTCTATATTCATAAATAGAGAATTTTTCGATCCTTTTTTCACGTTCCTATATATTATATATACATATTCTCCAATATTTCTTTTTTTCCTAATTATCTCCTCTTCCAAGACTCCCAATTTTTACTACGAACAAAATTTTCATCCATTTATCATCCTCTTTCTATTCTTTCGATCATCTCGCGAGCGAGATTTGGATATATAACTCCGATTTGAATATAAAATTTTCCTTTTTTTTTTATATATATATAAGATCCTATATTCATAAATAGAGAATTTTTCGATCCTTTTTTCACGTTCCTATATATTACATATATATTTTCCAATATCTTTTTTTCCTAATTATCTCCTCTCCCAAGACTCCCAATTTTTGCTACGAACAAAATTTTCACCCATTTATCATCCCCTTTCGATCATCTCGCGAGCGAGATTTGGATATATAACTCCGATTTGGATATAAAATTTTCCTTTTTTTTTTTATATATATATAAGATTCTATATTCATAAATAGAGAATTTTTCGATCCTTTTTTCACGTTCCTATATATTACATATATATTCTCCAATATTTCTTTTTTTCCTAATTATCTCCTCTTCCAATTTTTGCTACGAACAAAATTTTCATTTATCATCCTCTTTCTATTCTTTCGATCATCTCGCGCGTGCGCGCGCGCGCGCAAGAGGGGGAGAAGGAACACACACGGAGGAATGCCTGTGCGAAACGCACACCAGGAGGATCGAAGCCCGTGCGCGCGGCGGCAATCGGTGGGAGCGCCGTGGTCGAATCTAATTAAATATAATTAGCTGCGATTTGCATAGATAGCCGATAGAGACCGGACGCGGTGATAACCGCGATAACGGGCGTGCACGGCCGATACGAGGGACGATTATTGTTGCCGGCTCTGGGTAACGGAGCAGACATCGCCACGATCATCGCCAATTCCCCCCCTCTCCCCCTCTCTCCCCCCTTTTCTCTTTCATTTTTTCCCCAATCCGCCCTCTCTTCCTTCGATACATTCTTTAGCCGGAGCGCATCATCATCCCGATATTATATATATTCTCGAGATTTTTAAGAAGAACGTATCGTTGAATAATATGAAACTGATTTTTTTCGATTATATTTTCTTTTTGTTGTTGGTCACGAAAAATGTATTACGCGGAAATAATCGCGTGGAATTTGAAGCGATTAGAGTAGTATGACTGATGCTAGAATGAGTAACGCGTGATATGCATCATGCGATACGTTAAACCTTCGAATTTCGTATAAGTAATGTTATTAAAAAAGCATATCGTTCGTCCTTTATCCGGCACTGATTCACATTCCATCTATCTTTACCGCAATTATCGTTCATCGTCATCCGCGCGTGATTCACATTCGTCGAATCGTTCGCAATCAAAAGTTTTAATTTTAATTCTTCCATTGTCACGGCAATTTCTTGGAATTCCTTGGAAATTTCGAAAATCCGAATCGAGGAATATCTATCATAAATATCGCTCATCGTATCTTCCATCCAGATTCGCACATCGATTAAATCAGTCAGCGAATTCTTTCGCGTGATTCAATCTTCGTCCAGCATTATCATAATCGAATCCATTCACTTCGAAATTCAAAATTCCGAGCTCCATCATTCCCCTCCATGTATCATTTTTAACCACATGTGGAGGGGGAGGGGATCGAGGGATTCTCGATTTTCAATAACCCGTGGAGATCGGCTTAGATACGCCGCGTCATTGATCTAATACGCGTCTTCCCTCCTCCACGGTAGGCGATAGATTCTCGCTGTGGGCCGGAATTAAACGAGCCATGATCCATAGATCACGTGAGATCGAGCGAAGGCGCCTCTCTCTCCCTCCCTCCAGCGAACGATCTCCACGTTGGATCCTGCTGCTGCTGCAGTCTGGGGTAATGACGTGCGAACAGATATCCGATCCCTTGCTCGCTATCGTGTCCTCGGCCCTCCGAGCAACCTCCGTCTACACCTCCGCCTCCGCCTCCATGCCTTTAACAGGCTTTGCACGCATGATTTCACGCGGCGCACGCACGCACACGACACGCCGTAAAAACTCGGGGATGGCTAGCCGTGACGCGTTAATAATAATGGCGCGATACCCGTGTTAGAAAAATAATGGAAACGAGCACACGCTGTGCGTACAATCGCGTGGCGGACAATCGAAGTGGCAAATCGAAGATAGTGGAATAAAGAAAGTTAGGTTATCGACACCTTGGAAATCTTGATCGTCAAATTTTCGAACGCGATCGAATTCGAAAATCGAAGCAAAACTAATCTTCCAACGAAATTTCCCAAAAATATCGGTCACATCCACTCCCGGTATAAGTATAAATCAAACCGAATCTATCTATATATACAGAATACAAAACTGCGTACATTACAATAACATAATACGTGTAACGTGTTACTTTCATATACGTGTCAAAGTTAGAAAACGAGAAGCAGGAAAGCTTTCTCGATTCGATCACGTGGAAACCCGTGTCGCGTATCTTTTTTCCTTTCCCCGCGACGCAACAACTAGACGCGGTACGGTAGCGGTGGGACGGTGTGTCGCGCGGGACGATTATACCTATGCCGGCTGCTCCCATGGATGTCTCGATCGCGTCTGGTACTTGTACCACTCCCTGTATGCACGCTGTAGTAGGCCTAGTAGGTAGTATCTACTTTAGTTGTAGGTCGGTATACAGTCGGTGTACCGGTGGAGCCCGGCAAACGCCGTCGCTTCGTATCTGCTACATATCTAGCAACGTGTGCCATGCCTTATCTCCGCTGCCGTTCGTAGTCGTATTCGCGCACGTGCGTCCGTGTGTCCGTGTGTACTCGACGCCGTACGTCGCGCTCGCGTGTGCGTGCGTATGCGCGCGCAAGGAAATGGAAAGGTTTGATCGTGGTGGACCGAGGCTGGCTCCGCCATCCGAGTTTGTATTTGGCGGGCTTCGCATTGTATGGATATCAAACGATTGTGCACCGAGTCCGTGCGAGCGTATACGACGCGATTTCCACGGCTAAGTGACTTACCGTCGTTTTACGACCCGCTGCCTTTCTTTCCTCCTTTCGGCCCAGAGGGAAGGAGAATCGGTCAGCTTCGTTTTTTGGGAATTGTTTCTATCGAGTCTCTTCTATCGCTCACTTTTTAAACGAAACTTGTATCTGCGTACATATATTCGATTGATCTCACGAAAATTATCGCGCGTTTGAAACGTAGAAGGTACGTAATATTTTTCTGATTTCAAAAATATCTGTCGATTTTTTGTTCCTTTTCAGCAGGGAGAAGAATATTATTGGAATTTCCTCGATTAGAGCGTAAAGCGGATGAGCGTGTTTGAATATTTGTTTAATTCTATATTTTCAACTTTTATTATTATCGTTTGAGGATACGATACAAAAGGGAGAGAGGGGAGAGGAGGAACGTTTCGTCGATCGGTTTCCTCGATCAGATTTTCGTATCATAACCAGTATTTACGAGCACGCCGGAATGCGTTTAATTAATAGTCGGCGACCACGTACGCTCATTATCGGGAAACGATTATTCTCGAATATTTTGAATGCGTATCGTGCATCGTATCGCTCGGCAGAGGAGATACGGAAATGCGCTGAAAACAAATAAGTTTCCTCGTCGGCCACGAACACGAAGACAGTCGAGTCTTTTCCACGTTGCGCTCTGCCATCCACTTTTCCTCCGTTTCGCGAGTGAAATTTTTGCGATAACGATTTCGAAAACAAAGCTTTTAATTACCCGTAATCACACGGATTAATATTCTCGTTGATATCCTTAATCTCTTTATTTTCATCGCGACTCGAATAAGGGGAACGGGAAATTTGTCGTTAAAAGGAACGAACGCAACTTATTCCCCGAGATAAAATTTATCATGGATTATAAATATCCCGATAATTTTCCAACGAGTAGCATCAAAAATCTTATTATCCGTACAATCGGAATTATTCACAAAGAATTTTGCGCTCGATCTATTTCTTTTTTCTTCGATCGAAAGAAATATTCTTCTTCTCCTTCTCATTTCTTATTTTTAATTTAATGGAATTGTTCGAATTACGACAGTTAGGCGTAAGAGTAATTAATCGAATCCTTCGATATAGGTCGTAATTATCCGGTGGAACCGTAAAATCTTGAATTAAGATTTTTGCGTATAAAAAAAAAAAAAAAAAAAAAAAAAAAAAAGGCCGCATAGTTATGCCGGCACACCGTTAGATTATCGGCCAAGAAATCGGCTAATATCCATACAGTGTCACGCATACACGGCTCGGTATTAACATCGTTTCGCTCCGAAATATATCGTATCGTCGATACAATAAAAAGTTGCCATTCTAATCCGCGGAATTGTCACCTTCACCTACTTTTTCGACCATTGTTTTCTTTCGTTCTTCTTTTTTTTTCTTTCTTCTTTTTTTTTTTTTGATCGGTTCATTAACTGGATACTCTAACATGCAAAAATATTCAAACTTCAAAGAAGTGAAAAAAATATATATATATTAGATTCATTACGGTATTATCATTACGGAAATCGAACAACAAAGATACGTTAGTTTTGTTATTATGTTTATTTGCGTTTGATAATTAATTTACATTTAATAATCGTTTACCGGCTTCAACATGGCGGAACTAAGCAACTAATTACCTGCTTTAAACTCCTGTAACGCTCGTGTTAACACTACACAATCTGCGTTTAATTTCAAACGCAATTATCTCCGCTTTTCGCTGTATAAACAGAATGTATACGCGTAATATACTCGAGACGTTTTTGGCCAATTTGTCGGCCGATTCTCCGTTGAACTCTTAAAGAAGAAATTGTGTGCAAATTTATATAATTTTAAAATTTGTCTTTGCCATTCCACGTCGTCACGAGCAAAACCCAGAAACGATACCTATCCCTCTCCTGCTACGCGATTAATCTTAAAATTAAGATCGAATATCTATTATATTATATTAATTTATTATACTAATTTATTATTATACTATATTAATTTTCTCTGTATAAACTTCGAGTCATACAAATAATTACAACCGCCTTACTCATCGAAAGAGAAAACAATTATTAAAATACCCTCGAATATCAAGGACTCTTCGAACCCTCAGAAATGCAACAACGATTATTAAATTAAAAAAAAAAAAAAAAAAGGAAAAGGGACGAAAATCTAGGAGATTTAGCGTGGTAGAATCAGCGAACGAAAGAGCAATACGGTGTCAACTACGGTGGCAAGGCAAGAGGGGGTGGTATCGGCGATGGTAGTGGGCGAGGGTGGAGAAGGGGGCTCGAGGCTTAGGAGGGACCGTAGGTGGACGACACGGGGACGAGAAGGGGGCGCATGTGCTAATGAACGCCATTAAAAGCAGCGTTAATTAGATTGCGCTAATCAGATTGTCCCGTCCGTATCTGCTACCCTTTCTTTTTTTTTTTTCTTTTTTTTTTTTTTTTCGTACGAGATCCGCAACATTCGTACAGCCGATGGTAGGAATGTGGGTAGGCTCGCACGAAAACCTTCGTCCCGATTATTCGCTTTTTTCCGATTCCAACCGGACCCCTTCTCTTCTCCCCCTATCGCTGCTCTTTTCTTCTCCACCGTGAAATACTACGTGTTCCCCGGCTAATCTAATCTCTCTCCCCTCCCCCTCGATCTAATAACTATTTCTCTCTTTCTTCGTCGAGAGGGATCTTTGATTAAATTTATTACCACGATCGAGCTTTTTTCGAATTCTGAGATAAAGAGAGAGAGTGAGAGTGAGAGAGAGAGAGAGAGATTCGTGACGAAGATTCGTTTATTCGCGTTTTAATTAGCGTTCAAGATGAATTTCAATCGAAGGAAAAAATGGCGGGAGCGATCTAATGGAGTTGTCGTGGATCAACGTGCGATCGTGGATCTCTCTGGGAGGACGCGAGACGCGAAGCGGAGTTTTAATTACGCTGGAAGATTTAAATTAGACGACGAGATTAGAAAAGAAGTCTCGTGTTAGATCGATAACACTGTATTTATATTAAAAATTCTCTTCATTTGTGATGATCGTTAAAAAGAATCAAATTAAAATTGGGACTCTCGATATTCAAACGAAGATCGACTCTTGCGCGTAAATATGAAACTTGAAAGGTGTACTCACTTGTACAGATTCGAGACACGAACACTTCACTGTCGATCACAAAGATCAAGCAAGATTTTCGCGCGAGATTCGATCGAAAACCATTTAGAGAGCGAGAGTATCATCGTTCGCAACGAAGAGAAGGCCGCGTATTCGCGGTTGACTCGCGTGACTGCCGATACACCTCGCCTCTCGTGCACATTTTTCTTCGATTCCACGCCTATTCGGTAAATAGTACTTTACCGAGTTGGCCGCATAAATCGACGACCCAGTGGCGCGTTGCCCGCGAATCCATATTCATCGTGGCGAAGTGCATAAAATTACGATATAGACAATCCCTCTCCTGCTCTTGTACACGAGCGTGTACACGCGCGCGCGCGCCTACAATCCACCTTCGTTGCAAGATTTTCGTATGTGTGTGTGCGTGTGTGTGTGTACGTGCGTTGCGCGGTGTGCACGCGTTGCGGCCAGCTTACGCTCAACGTGTCAACGTGGACGGGTTGAATTATGGGTCTCTCGATAAATCTGATAGCGATTAATACCTATGAGAAGCGGGCGAAGGAGAGGCCGAAATGCGTACGTAATCCGTGTGTATACCCACACTCGTGTATATCTTAATTCGCTATAATTTAAAACGCGCGTACCATCCTTTCGAGGACCAAACTTGGCTCGAGGAGCGTATCGAGCATAATTCAACGGTGCAAATGAATGGTAACTGATCGAATCGTGCTCTTTACACTCTTTATCTTTCCCTTTTTTCCTTCCCCCTCTCTCTTCTTCTTTTTCTCCTCTCGTCCACCACACGACTTGTAACCGTCAAGTTATTTTTCGTATTCGATCCGTAAGGATATATAATTTTTTGTCGAAGAAGAATTGAGAAAACTTCTTCCCTCTTCTTTTATTCCTGTAGAGGAAGAATTCGACGACGATTTTGAATCTTATTTTTTAATATAATAACGATGAGTATAATAAATATTATAATAATATAATAATCTTGGAAAGAATTTGAGATTGTTTTTTTTTTTTTGTATTCGATGTTCGAGCGAATATAATTTTAAAGATATAATTTTAAAAAAGAATTTAATTATTTCTTTTTTTTTTTTTTTTTTTTTTTTTTTTCTTTCGACGCAGATTATTCCACGATTGAATATCTACACAACACGTATCTACATAGATATATTATTAAGGAATATTTATTTACGAAATACGTGTCCGATCGAGTAAACATTTTGAGGCGAGATTTTGATAAGACGAGCGAGTGGAGATCGGACAAAAGCCGGAACGCGAAAAAATATTCCGCGAAAAAGGCTTTACGTCCCGCGATCGCGCATCTACGGAATGCCGAGTCGATAAAGGCAAACGATTGCAACATTATCGTCGCGTACATTACAAAATTATTTACGATCAATAATTCCTTATCTTATACAGCGCCGGCCATTAACGGGGCCCACTTACGACTTTACCGGCCGCAACGTATTACTGGCTCTCCCGGTATAATAAGTGTTTCCCTACGTACGGACACGTGTAGGTATATTTAGATCTGGAAATATATATACACGAAATGACAATTGGCCGTGATACAAAAATCTCTGAGAGCCGGCACCGGCCATTAAAAAGGAATCGGCGCAGATAACACTGTATCACCAACGATTAATCTTAACCAGTCGAAGCGAAAATAATTGGCTACTCCCGTTCCATTCCAATAAAAATAAAATTAACAAAATCCTCCTCCTCCTCCTCCTCCTTCCCTTTTGTAAATCGTAATCTTCGAATTTAAAAGAAAGACAGAGAGAGAGAGAGAGAGATTTAAAAAAGAAGAAAGAAAAAAAGAAATAATCATCGAAAGCGTTATCGCACTCTCAACGAGATCCTTCTCTCTAAATCTATCTTCACGTTACATCACGCGAAGGAAATTACGAAACTGGAATTTCGTTATAAAACAGCTCCAACACTTTTTCCCACTTTAAATCGCGACTCTTAAGTGAATCCACGCGCGGAACATCGCTTGTCCATCATCATCATCATCATCATCATCGTCGTCGTCGTCGTCGTCATCGATGACGAAACAAGTTTCGCACGAACGGCCACACCTTCTCCAACTTCCTGCTTGATCGGCTTCGACCTTCGTTCGAGCATCCTCTCGGGGATCCTTCCATGAGGGAGGTGGGGGAGGGGGAGGAAATGGCCACGGTATTCTTGAAAAACGATACAACCGTGGAAGAAAGAAATAGGAGGCAGCCGGTGTACCGTAGCCGGGAGTCGTGTGCCACGTAGAATGGCGCGTTATTGGCAAGAAGCATGCGATACCCGCAAAACATGCATAAATGCATAGCCGTCTCCCAGATGCACGGGGATACCGGCTGAGATCCCCCGGTTCGACAAGACCAGCCACCCCTTTTTGCTCCCTTTGCGCAATCCCTCCAACCCCTCCTCCTACCCTTCGCCGCAAAACCGATCGCCTCTCGCGAGAAGGGAAAAAAAAGAAAAAGAGGGTTGATTTTCTTTTTTTTTTTTTTTCTTCTTTTTTGAGAGAACCTCGATGGAGACCCTCCACGCCGAGGGATGCAGCGACGAGGCAAGGATTTTCATTATTCGTTTTCATTATTCGTCGAAATTGATTACGATCGGATCGAGCTGTGAGCTATTTCGACGAATAGCTTGGAGATATTCGTGTTCGAGGATCATTTTGTTTATGTAAAATTTATGTATCAAGTATAGCACAAAAATGTAAGAAAATGTATTGGCGGTGAGTCAAAAAAGAGAAAGGGAATAATTTATCATATGCTGCTATGGAAATCTATCTAAATCTCTAGAATTTAAATGGAACAGGGGAGAGAAACAAAAAAAAAAAAAAAAATATCCTCGAAAGCACGAGTGAAAAACGGAATTCGTTAATTTCGTATTCATAAATTGAATTAAGAAAAAAGAAGAAAAAAAGAATTGATCCCGAATGACGTATTAACATACATTGTAATCCGATCGTTAATCCGACCGATTAAAATTCCCTCTTACTCATCTAATCTTCAAGACAGATCACAAACAAATGGGGAACATATTCGCACGACGAAGGGGTGTGCTATTGAACCAAGCGCGAGCAATCAAGTGGCATCGGCCAATTCCTCTTTTTTCTTTCTTTTTTTCTTCTTTTTTTTTTTTTTTTTTTTTTTACCTGGCTCGAGACCCTTTCGAATGCCTCATCTGCACAGCGACAGCATACTTAAGAACAACAATCGGCGGTCTAAACGCGCGTCACGTAGACGCTTCGCCGCAAACGCGATCAGAAACGCTCACCTCATCGTTGCAACCGCCTGATCGCCGATTCCCCCCGCGTTGCCCAAGCGATTCGCGCAACAATTATCCTTGCGAGTAAGGACCAATGGAATGAGCCAAGGGAATTCGCCTATGTAATATATCAACCATCTACTTAGCGATGGAAATCGAGTTAATCGTTATCGGCGAGACTCAACCTCGATTTGAAAAAAAGAATCCGATCGTGATTGATCGCGGCCGATTTCTTAGAAAGAGACAAAAGAACCGAAGTTAAATGGAAAGTTAAATGGAATTTAACGATAAAATTAAAAATATCTCGCACATTCCACTCATCATTCGTATATATATATATATATATATATATAAAATGTATATAAAAATAGAGAAAAGTTGGAAAATTGGAAATTGGATCGAATCTCGAAAATTTGTTCGAAATATTCATTCCGCTTGATCGTACGCGAGTCTAAAATTTCGAAAACTCACGATACCAAATCCCTCCCCTCTCCTTCTCCCCGGTCCCAGACGATAAACCGTTAACTTGACAGACCGAGAAATGGTACAGAAAGAGAGAGAGAGAGAGAGAGAGGAGGGGGGAGGGAACATGGACATAGAAACGTACAAAAGGAAAGGGAAGGAGAAGGCGAGGGCAATTAGCACACGCTTGTTATGCGAGACTCGAGAAGAGCATTCACGATCGGGAAATTCCTTGACGCTTAGGCGCCTCCCTTGATTGGCACTTGATCCATACATCGAGCCTTTTTCTCAAGGCGGTTCTCATCAAACGATCCCGTCGCCCCCTTCCGACGGGACGCCCGCCACGTGAACGCACTTCTTAAAGATCGGTCGTCGCTGCTCCTTCCAGTTCCTTGTCCTCTCCACGAGCACGCGAATCGCATTAAATCGTATATACGCCGCTATTGGCCTAAGCCACAGTGAATCTCGACGAGGCAAGACGGAGTCTAATTGTCGCTTACTGATTTAAATGACTGCCTATCGTCCCGGAGGAGGACGTATCTTTCGTATTCCGATCGGGGCGAGGTTGCCCCGATAAAAAGCCAAAGGCATTCGAGAGAAGTTGGAAATTTTTAAATCTTCTCTAATTCCTCGCATCTTTGTTTCCATTATGGAATTTACGTCTGCCATAGGTATCTGTCCGTTCTGATAAGGGGGATTTTTTCTTTCTTTTCTTTTTTTCTTGATCTTCGAACCTTCGCTCGACTTTGAAATCGTGGTGAAAATTCTACTTCCAACGTTCGTATCCTTCTCTAATCTTCGAACGAATCCACTTAAATCTGGTAGAATCTCAGGTATTCGTAGAATCTTAAGCAATCTCCATCTCATTTTATATTCCGAAAAAAAAAAAACCCCCCCGGAAGAAAATTTGAATCTAAATTGTTAAATATATCTTTTTCTCTCGTATTTTAACGAATTATATAATCTGAGTAGTACTTGTTCAAAGTTCAATTGTAACCGACCACTTAAGAAATTCAGAAATTCTTTCCCAATCCTCGAAAAATTCCGTTCGTTTTCCGAACGAAAATCTGAGTGGGGGGGGAAAAAAAGGAAAAGTAAAAGGTCGAAAATAATCGATGCGGTTGTTTCGATATCGGTTGAGTCGGGGTTGAGTAAGGCCAACGCAATGCGGTCCGACAGGAAGAAGGATTCCGCCTGATACTTGCTCGTTTTTCCAGCTTATCTTTCGTCCCGCAGGATTATTGAAAGGTTTCGCGTTGCGCGTTTACTCCCTCCTCCGTGATTTATTCGAAACAAGCCGCCTTCGACCACCACCACCATCACCACCACCACCATCACCTCCACCTAACCCCATCCTCGTCATTAACGGCCGAAGAAATTTCTCTCGTCCGTTCGACGACCGAAAAATGAATTTAAAACAGATCTCAGAGAAGGAACGGATGGATGATCATTTATCGATGTTATTAACGGTCCACGGGCGTAGATAGGCGTAGAAGGAATCGTGTATCGATATCGAACCGCGATAAACGAATGTGAGGGAGTAACGGACACGGCTCGTCCATTACCAGTCAACGGACACTTGGATCGATGGGAGAGAGAGAGAGAGAGAGAGAGAAGGATAGGTTCGCGGATACGCATTATACTTGGCCAGTTGACTCATCGTCGCCAAGATGTCGAGGAGGAGGATTTGGTGGAAAACCGGTATCCACCGTAGATCAGATCCCTTCGTACGATTTCCTTTTCCTCGAGCCGATCTCTCGTTCGATCTTGGCAATATCATTTCGATTTCCATCTTCTACGAACGCTCTTTCTGCAAAAAGAATCCGAGAATAAAAAATGAGCGAGGGGGAGGGATTGTCAACGTTTGAACAACGTTTGATGTTATTTGGCGAACATCGTGATGAAGGAAGCCAGGATCCGAGTGAAATAAATACGTTATCGTCGTGTCGAAAAAAGAATCGATGATCCATTCGAATTTCGAAAATCTAGAACTTCTCGATCTTCTGATGAGAATATGCGTTGCGTTATCTTGGTAAAACGGCGAAAAGCGCAATTACCAAAAGGATTAATTTCTCAATTAATGAGCGGTGACGGGTAGGAGCGAGGAACGTCGCGGGTGTTCGCCACCCTATTCGCGGCACCCGTGAATACGCACTCTCTCCGTGGCGAACGGTGGAAGCGGCAGGCGAGGTATAGTCTCGCTCTCGATCGAAGATAACAGGTAAATTTAATTAAGCCGCGCCGAGAAACCGCTCCAATCGATTTGTGACAAGATAAACATTTCCAACGGGCGCGATTCTTGTCGGTCTTCGCGCGGTCTTCGTGACAACTGTAGCGACGCGTTCCGTTGCCTAGCCTTCTCCCGTGTCGTTTTACCTAATTGCTTGTTAATGCAGGCCGTCATAATTACCATTCTCCCGGGGAACCGGGAGTAATGTCCATTCGTAACGTATTCGTTCCAAATTAGGAATGAACGCGATCAAAGATTTTTTTTTTTTTTCTTTCTCTTAGATGGAACTTTGATCATTGAAACGATATTTCGAAAACACAAAAATTTCCAAAAATTAACGTGTAATTTAAATCGTACGTAGGTATATTATTGTTTAAAATTGATCAAAGTTTCGAATAAAAAGAAAGGGGATATTCTATATAACTGTATCTTTAACGCAAATCCATTCCAATAATCGTGATATTCCGATAACACGGATATTGTTAACACGCGAAATATCTGAAATATCTCGAACATCGAAGAGCGAAATCTAAAATAATTCTTTCACGCGAATGAAAATAATACACATTTGGTTTGTGCAATACCATTTTATCACGACGATCCAAGTCGTATCTACTCCCCTTGCACTTTGCATTGTGCGTTCTCGCGTACGTAAAGAATAAAAAAAAAAAAAAAAAAGGAGAAGACGAAAGGAGCAGGGTCGTATCACGCGCCGCGGGATACCCCTCCCGATCGGTCGATTCAATTATCGAGATCCGTATCTCGCCGGTCGTAACAAACGAACGAGGCACTCCTTTAACCCGAAACACCTTATACGAGCCCTGTCCGCCCCCTCTCGATGACGCTGACGATCGGGATGATTAATGACGTCACTCGGCCGGTGAAAGTAACAAGCCATTAAATACAAATGAACGTTTGGCATACGTTGGAACGCGCTTGTTCCCTTCTTTCTTCGACGTCGCCATCTCGCGTTTTAGCGTTTTTAACGAGAGCGAAGGGGAGAGAAATTAATTAATCGAATTATCGCATTAACGATTAAGGTTAGGTCCATTTTCGATTCGATGGTAATTTCTTTCTAGAAATTTCTTTGAATTTCTCTCGTTTCTTTTCTTTTTTAATATTCCAATTATTATCTCTACGATCAAGCAGAAGAATTCATTCGTTTAATTTGCCAAACAAAGTTTGCGAGATAATTGAGTATAAAAAAAAAAAAAAAAAAAAAAAAACGATCGCCTTTATCTCGATAGAACAAAGACGCATAAATTTCAGAATCAATTACCGCGATAAATATCTTTAAACCTCATCTTGCGACTTCCTCCGTGCGTGAGCGATCATAAATGTTTTATCGCATTCTCCGGTGACGCACAATAAGGAAATAAATATAAAAGAATTCCCAGGGAAACCTCGTATTCCACGGAGTCGCATGTCGAGGAAAGCGACAAGGGATCAAGATTCGAAATATAAGGCGATCTTATACTTCGTCTTCGACGAACGCTGTTAAAACAATTGGCGCGACTCTGATTCCGCGATACTTTCGATACCGGCGATAAACTAGGGTGAAGGGGGGAGGTGGGGATCGCTCGGCCCCCTCCCCTCCCCATCTCGATATTTACGGGCTACAGCCACCCGTTTTCGCTCTTATCTCTCTCCGTTAGAAAAGCTGCAGCTAGGTGCATCGTACACAACCCCCTCCCGACCATCTCCGATTACTCGCCACTCTTTCTTCTCCTCCCCCTTGTTTTTTTCAATGTCGTCTGTTATTTTTTTTCGCGCGAAAACATCCCGAATTTCTCGATACTTATTAACTCGAACGAAATTTAGAACGAAAATTTATTTGCTTTTCACAATTTGTATCGTTCGATCGATTATTTTTTGACGGGATTTATATTAGAATTGCTTTGTAGTATCTCTTGGAACAATTACAAAGTATCGTATTTGGTATTAACTCGATCGAACATTCGAACTTTCCGCGAACATTCTGAAAAATCAAGAGCAAATCAATTAGTATAATACGTAACATAATCGAAACGAAACTAGTGAAGAATTCACGAAACCTTCGTAAATAAATCGTAGATAAACAGGGAGGGGGGAAAAAAAAAATTTCCAGCATCCTTCACGAGCAAGTTTAGCCTCACCTGAAGAAAAAGATGGGGCGAAACAATTTTATCGTACGCCTCCGTTGTGCCGAGCGTGCACAACGGTTAACAGGAGGGGGAGGGCGAAAGCGTCGCGGGGACGTTGCTCGTTTAATTGGAGAAAGGCGACGCTCCCTCGTATCCGAGCCGTTATCGCGTTATCGGTCCGGCCCGGGAAAAAAAGCCTTCAATGTCTACCTCCCGAACAATTCTTCTTCATATCGGGGACGTGTGACCAGACGCCGGCTCCCTGTACGTACACGGTCCCGTACAAATGTGTGTGCGCGCGCGCCTCGGCCATCGTCAATCCGATAAATTCGCCCTTTCTCCGACCACCCTCTCGCTGGTCGTTATCGTAGCGGCAATGCTTTTCCAGACACCGGAGAAATAGTTCTCCAGATAGTGGAGGAAAGTGCGCTTTTTTTCCCCGCCCTCTTTTATTTTTTTTTTTTTTTTTTTTTTCTTCTTTTTCCTCTCACCTCCCCTGATATCGCCCGACCGATTTCGTATCGAACCGAATGATTTCTGGCTCGAAACAAACGAGTGTAAATGAACGGTACGATAAGTCGCGCGATTTATCAAGCCTTGCTGGCTGCAAGGCTCCGATGCTCCGATCTTTGCTTAACCCTTTATCGGGAAACCCTCTCGGTATACATTTATTTCGCTGCATAGGAAGATATTTATTCGGAATCGTGTTAGAGGATCCGTTAAAATTTAACCAAGGTGCAATTTCCTCCTTCTCTCCAATCTTTAAATTTCGATCATGAGGTGTGTACTTCTACCCCTTGGAACGTTTCTGAAGTGATTGGGGACAAATAACAACAGGAGTAAGACTACCACCCCCCTCCCCAATTACCCTCTCATCTTTTCGTCCTCGTGCTCGTTCACCGATCCACGTTTTCATTTTCACCTGAGCCAATAGATCCAGGCAATCGATGGAGCAACAGCCCCTCCTCGTAGCCCCTTTCAGCTCTATTAATTGTCTCGCCGAATCGCGCAACGCACCACACCTGAAGGCGTCTCCACGGTGACCATCGCGTTCCATAAGCAGAGGAGGGGATGAAACGGCGACGTCCACGCGCTTAAGGGATGACGGGGGAGTCGGTCGGATGATCGGCGGAGGAAATGGCCGGAGCGGTTTTCATCCGAACAATGGAGAGCCAAGCCGACGAGCTTTCCAGCTTTCGCGTTTCTCTGCGAGCGAAAGAGGATAAAAGCGGGCAAGCTTCCGTGAAGTCAATTGAAAAACGCATCGGAAACCGCCGCGCTCCTTCCTCCCTCTTCCTCCCCTATCTATAGCCGGATCCCTCTATCTCCGCCCTCCCCCTGTCTCCTCTCCCTCTCGAGCAGCCGGCCTGCCTTCACTGATATTTATTTACGCGAATCAAACGCGACGACTCGTCCTCCTCGTCGTCGTCGTCGTCGTCGTCTCTCCTTCCTATCCTCCACCCACCACGCCTCGGCCCTGTTTGTTTCCTCCACCGTGTGTTTGCCACTTTTTGCCACGTTTTGTTATACGAGCGCTCCTTATCGCGGCAACGATGCATTCATTCAAGGAAAACCGACGTTAACTGGAAAGGAATTATGCTAATCGCGAGCCACCGGTGAATTAAAATTTCAAGCTTCTCGCGCGCGGGGATCGGCTTCAAAGAATTTTCGCCGCGATTAATAACTTTTCACGATTAATTACGTATATCCGTAGATTTTTGGAGAAAAAGTAGTTTGGAAAAAATGTTTGTCCGAAGGATATATAATATTGCTCGATCAATTCGGAAGAGATCAAAGAAATTTTCGTGATTAGAAATTTTATGGATAGGAATAAAAATAGGTTACATATTGTCGAAGAAAAATTTTCCAAGTCTTTCTAAAGGCACTCGCTCGATCAATTTGAAACGAAGAAATTAAAGAAATTTTCGCGATGACTAGAAATTTTACGGGTAGGATCGAGTGTAATATTACGTTTAGAAGAAAAATTTTATAAATCTAAAGGTTAATGTAATAAATATGTAACGTAAATAATGTAAATAAACAGTAAGATAATCCCTCACCTTTTGCAAATAGAAATAGAACGTAACGATATTGAACAAAAACGAATCGAAGAAAAAAGGATAATTTAAACCTTGCTCTCAGAGCAAAACGAATCGAACCATCCTTTAAATTTACAAATATCCGGATTCAAATTGGAAATCCATCTAAAAATGGGGGAAAGTTGTAAGAAAAATATTCGCACCGCCATCTTTTTAATACGTAATTGGAGGAAACTGTCGCGAAAACAAATTTTATCTCGCTTACTCGTACGTTGGCCGCGATGGAAGGGTTTACGCTTCCGTGTAAAGTGTCCGCGCGCACGTGTTCAACGATACGGACGAGGAAGAAAGTTGGAATATGCAGGGGCTGGGCAAAAACTAAAACGGCGGAGTGGCGTGATAAGGTGCGCCGCGTGCACCTCCGGATCCACCCCTATCAAACTCTATCCCGCATACCCTGTCCCCCCTCGGGCCGTGTCCAGCCTCGGCCATTACAAATTCAACAAATGTGGAAATTTTCCTCGATATATTTCCCGCCGACTCCTTTCAAATTCATTTTAATATATATCTTATTACCATTGCGATTACGTGTCACGATAACAATTAAATAAATATCGAATGTACAAAAGTGTTCGTAACGCGAGAAAGTTAAGTTGAAAAATTTTTAAAAATTCCAATTTCCAAATGTTATAGAATATTTGGAAAAAAAAAAAAAAAAAAAAAACCTCGAAGAGTTTTGATCTCGCCTCTTAAGAGAGTGATATTACATTATGATCCACATACTCGCAATGTTTCGTATAAAAATATTATTATTGGTTTTCGATAACACAACTTATTAGTTGAACTCGTGTAAGGTGTACCTATAAAGATTATTGCGACTGACTGTATCGTGTCATGCTTGTCACATTATTCTTTTATCGCGATAAATATAATATTTCGTAGTTTCGTTTTAAATAGAGAGGAAAAAAAAAAGAAAGAAAGAAAGAAAGAAGAAGAAGAAAACACAAAATGTGCAAAATAACACATTGGATTAATTGGATTAACCGTGCAAGTGGGTGGAGATTCTTTCAGGGATTAACGGATCGAGTTGAAAGTCGATAATGGACGGAGGAAAAATTCGATAGAGAATTCGAAACAGAGACGTAAACTGTGTCCCTGACTTGGTTACCGTGCAACCACGCTCTATAGGATAGCCTAAGTTTTTTCCAAACTGGAACACTACTTTCGAGCCCCTTTTATCCGATCATCCCACCGGTCTCCATCGTATCGCCACGAATACGAAAGCACCCTCTCCTGATAACACCTTACCCCTCCCTTATCCCACCGTTTTGGCATCGAACCAGTTAACATTCGCAATTAGATACTGGCAATTACTGGAGTAAAAATGCGCCGTTGGAACGGAATCGCGACGATGATCGATACATATGTACGAATAGCGTCACGAATATTTCCTACTCAACTCAATACGGATAACAGTACTTCGTTATTTCTCTAATTTCAACCACGTCATTGTGTTATAATATTACGATTACGCTTAAATATACAGCCCCGGTTCGATCGAAAAGTTGAACAAAATGGAGTACAAACACGTGAGTTGCGCAGACTTGCTCTTATCACTTTGAATAGATTCGTAAATTCGAATCATCGAGAGACGATCATCGAATCGTCATCAGACGTAAAAAAAATTTGCTGTTCGAAGCAAAAAACACAATCGAGAACTATAGTAGATCAATGACGGTGAGTCATCGATGACGTGTGCATTTCACCTCCCATATATTCCAATTCTCTATAGCGAAACGGAGAGAAACGGATGTCGAGGCGTGACGCGTTTTTTCGTTCCATTGCCGAGCTCCGTCCTTCGCAGCTCGACGAATCCTCATCAATCGTTTCGTTTCGTTTCGTTTCGTTTCGTTTCGTTTCGTTTCGCCGCGAGCGAGATCGTCACAACTCGTTGGAAAGGTTTTCGGCTCGATCATTTATCTGTCGCAAAGGGAGGGGGAGAGGGATCTCGAGCCCCATTATCATCGACACGATACATCATCCGCGAGTCGACTTTTGCCAATCTCCTTCCTCCGAGGACACCGAGGGAGGGGCGAGGAGGAGCATGAAAGCGGCTCCGAAACTACGTGCCCTGTGTCTCTGATTTCATAATTTCCGTAGGCGGGACGTGCGCCGGCCGAAGAGAGAGAGAGAGAGAGAGAGAGGGAGGGGAGGGAGAAGAGATCAGAATTTAATGCGGAGCATCGAAGACGAGTTTCGAGGAAGGTCGCATTTGTACAAACGGGGATGGATCGGGAGATGGATGAACCTTGAAGACGTTTGGGGAACGACGACATGTTGGATCGAATGGATTTCGATTCCCCTTTTCTGAGATCGTTACGAACGATGGAAATGGACGAGTTTCGAGAAGAAACAGTTACACGCTTGTAAAATTATCTCGAGAAACTGACCAACTGAATTTAAGAAGGAAAGTAAGAAAGAAATTGGAGGACAGGTGCGTGGAATGCACCTTTTTTTTTTAAAGAAAAAATCCAATTCGCTCGATATCGATCCCGCCTTTAATCTCGAGGAATTAATTTCGCGACCCACTTCCCCGTCCACGATCGGATCCCCTATCTTCCTACGTTCGCGCCTCGTTCCCATCAACGAGAACAACTATCGGCGAATTAATCAACGGGGCATAACGACGTTTATGGGACAACGGGGTACGCGATGATCGCGTTTAACGACTGAACTCGCGTTGAAAAAAACGGCAAGCCGGTGGTACAACATCAATCACCCTCCCCGAACAACCGACGCTCCTCTTTTTTAACTTATCGTCACCGTTGTTATTAAAGAAACACGATAAAGAGAAAAAAGGAAGGGGAAAAGGGGGGAGGGGGAAGAAAGAGAAGTAAATCGTAAGGTGGGATAAGGGAAAAAATGAACCCGTTTAAAAATTCCGATTCCAGCTAAGCCAAGCTTGAACGAAATTAATAAGGGGCATTCGTGAAGGAGCGCAATCCCATTGCGGATATAAGTTTCCCTCCCTTGCTGGTTGCTCGTTGTTGCGCTCCGTGGGAAGACGCGTCGGCAACGTTGACACCGCCGGGTGGGGTGAAGCGCACGGAGGGCGGCGGATAAGGGTGGAAGAGACGGGTGGGTGCTTTTAGAGCCGCTTAAGTAATATAAATGCGAGTTAAGAGACGGTGCTCGACGAGCATAGGTAACGGATGACCGCTGTATCTCATTGTTTTCATTTCCTTCGGCGTGCCGGCTAGCTGTAAGACGCGGAAATGAAGTGCGCCGGCTTGCCATCTGGAAGGGAAAGGAGGAGGGTAGGGGATGGTTGACTGAGGAGGCGGACACCGTTCATCCCCCTTTCGCATCCTGCATGACAACGAACCTGCTATCCTCTCCCTTCGTCTCTTTCCCTCTCTCTCTCTCTTTCTCTCTTTATTCGCATATAATACGTGAGAGAGAGAGACGACGCTCCCTTTGGACGATGTTTTCGCCTCTGCTCGCTCGTTCGCATCCGTTGGGTGCTTATTATTATATGTATATACATGTGTGTGTGTGTGTGTGTATTTGTGTGTACAAGTACGCACGCGTGTTCACGTTCCACTGGGATAAATGGCTTCCAGAAGCTTTGGTGTCGCAATTTTATTTATTTTTTTTCTTCTTTTTCCAGAATTCAGGGAAAATGAATTTTCCTCCGGATCGGAGTGAAAAAAGAACACGATTATTGCCCAGGATGGAAAAATAAGATCCAAAGTAGTTTGTCTTTTTTCACCATTTTCCTATAATTCGCCCTCTTTTCGTACATATTTCGTAAGATATTTCTCTTTCTTAGCGCGAACGGTTCCAAAATTTGAATCACCGTTTAGCAATATTGATGATAAATCTGCAAGATTTCGATAGCACACCATTAACGCTGCGAGTCTAATAATTCGAAGCGATAAACGGCCGTTCGAAACAGAGGAATAGAAGCAAGCCTCGAACTGGTTGTAGCAACGGTTGGATAATCTGTGAAACTGGTCATCGGCCCTTCGGCTTTTCCGACTGACACGTTTCGCCTTATCCAAACCGTCGATCGGGTACGGGTTACACAGCAGATAAAGCGAGATCCCTCGGCACGTGACAACGATGCAAACGACTTATTACAGCCCGGCTCGAGGTGATAATATTATAATATTGAGGTCGGCGGCGCGGGTGTGGCGATGTCCTCGCGCGTTTCCCGGCGTCGCAACAGCCTTCTTTACAAGTCGATTCTCCATTCTCGTTCTCCGATCTCGCCTGACTGCTCCCCGCCTCGCGCGTACGATCTACGATCGTATCGAAACGATGGATAAATAGGGAAATTCGTATTCGTCCCGAGAACAGATCGGAGAATAAGTGCGGAACGAGAGATCGAAACTAGGGATAAGGAGGGAGCAGTAACGAAACTTTTCCTCCGTGAAAAGGTTTCCTCCTCCAGAAACAATTTTCTAACTGGCATAACATTTCCCTCCGATTAACCTGTTGAGCGAGCTACGTGAGCTACGTAAGCTTAACGTCGTGGTCGTACCAGAAATCGGTCTTGGTAATCTGACCGATCAACAGGTTACGTTCTCCGCCACCTGCGCGGATGACGCCCCGCCTCTCCTTGCCAATTAACAGTTTCCTGTAGATCAACACGTGGTGCCTCCGACCACTTTCAAATATTATTATTCGGTCCCGTAAACAAGCATTCTTCGACAGACGAAAAATAGTCGAGTCGTTGAAAGAAAAGAATCGTAAAAATAATTCTTCTTTCTCTCGAGAGTGAGAAAATAAAGTTGTCAAAAAGGCTATGACAAATATTGGATGGGCGGGGATGAAATCATTCCGCGTTGGGAGGGGGCGAGAGAGGCGATTTCTTGCTCTTTCGGAGATTAGAAGCGGCGCTTCACTCCGGACGCGTTGATATGATCGGCCTCTCCTAACGAAGTCACCCGGTATACCTGCACTTGGTACGGGGGTGGGCAATCGGCGAGGATCTCGTGTGTCTGTCCAAGTATACCAACTTAACGACCACATCGGATAATTTCTCGTAGCCACGGTGGAAACACACCCTTCCACGTTCGTCACATTGGTTACGATCACGATCGTGGACAGCGTTACATTTCCACATTGGCAATTTGATCTTATCCCACGCATAGGAATTAAATTTATCGATTATTCTTCGAGGAATGACTTAACTTTGAACCAAGATTTTTTTTACGATCATCGTGTCATCGGATAAAAAACTTTTCGCGTTGATTCTCGAACGTATTTTTCTCGAATCTTTTTTTATTTTTTATTTTTTTTCTCTCTCTCTCTTAGAAGAATCGTGTGTTTATGTTCTCTTTTCCATTCATAATTACACAAAAGAAATATTCGTGGAATAAATTTTCATTCATTGGTCGTGGATATTCATAAATTTCGTAATTAACGAGCATACGTAAAAACGTTCGTAGCAATGGAATGATAGGGAATAGCGCAACGTTTATGAAACATCGTGGTGATAGTCCAAGGTAAAATTTTCGGAATTCTTTTTATTATAGGGTTCTTTACTATCCGCGTTGCAATTGCTCGATTTCTCTCCGTGTACGAGTAACGCCTGTTCTCGCGATAATTGTAGGAATCACGAGTGAATGCCTGGAAACTCAGCCTCGCGCGGCAATAAATTTCTAGAGCCGCGCTCCTACGCCAAATACGACGAGCCGAAATAATTTATTGCGCCAGATACGAGGCCGGGGTATTTCATACGCGGTTTAATTATCACGCCTTATAAGAACACATCCGCGAAATTCCAGCGTATGTACAGCAGTGTTTGTAATTGAATAAATTCGTGCAACCTTCGTTAACCGAACGTAGGTTTACGTCTTTACTCGGTACGCGATTAATCATTTTACGCGATTTACATAAGGCCGCGGTTGTAATCGCAATCGCGGCTAATTATATCTCTCATCGTCATTCGATATTTTTCTTTTCTTCTACGTTTCTTTCCTTTGGAACACGCACAAATACGGCCAAATAAACATTGTTAAACCCGATGGCCAACCGATGGAATATAAGATAAAACGTATAATATAGTCTATTTTATTTATGAATCGCCTCTTTTACCGTTTAACGTGAAAAATCGTTTTTTTCTTCTTCTTCTTCTCCTCCTTCTTCTTCTTCTTTGTAACACTTGAGGAACGATTCGAGCAGAGATGAATTAGAACCAGTATTTTATTTTAAATTATCGTCAAACGTATCAGTGCTATTTTGTTCTGATTATGTGCATTATTACTGAAATTTGCATATCTATAATTAAAGTAAAAATTTGCATAATTGCGAGATACGTGTAATTCGAGCCGACAGAATTTAATTTTACCGCGACGTTTATTTCCAATAATAATTGTTCAAACAGAAAAAAGAAACGCTGCGATTTAATATCCGAAGTTTATTGAACGAAGAATCATTCGAAGATTACCATTTCACCTGGAGTGGAGAGAAAAAAAAAAAAAAAAAAAAAAGAAAACCGAAACCACCCAGTAGTCACCCAATAAAGAAGAATCCCTTCGCACCTCGCCTCCTCCCTGAAGCAACCCTGCTCGATAGCCGAAACGCGAGAACGAGAACTCAATTACTCCCCTTCACGCCCATCTTAAGTACCCTGCGATTCCCCTGCGTGAAGCGTGCACGTGTATGCACCGTACACGCTACGCACACACGTCCCGAATCGAAACGCGAATCTCGCCTTCGTGGCGGCTCACGTGCGTGTGCGTACACAAGAAGTGGTGGATGGCGCGTTACACGTGGTGGGGATGGCGACAACGTGGCGCAGGGTGGGGGATACACGAGTCGAAACGGTCGGGTGGAGGAGAGCGGGGAGAGAGGCGAGTGCTGGTGGGCGGAGGGGGGAAGGGTCGGCGGGAGTGGAGGGAAGGTGGTGGGGGAAGAGAGCGGTCGGGTGGGGAGAGAGCAGAGCGTGAATTAACACCTCTACCGCGGCATCAGATAGCGTCGTTCAGTCCCCTCTCGCCCTCGCGGGGAAGCGTCAGCGCGGCGGCGCCCCCCCTTCCTCCGCTCCCCTCCCGGCCGGAGGAAGGAAACGTGTCGAGGGTGGAGGGTGGGGGTCGGTCAGGGGAGCGAGGGGGAAAGGGAGTTTATAATTGGCGGCGTGCGTATGCAAGGCGGAGGGCCCCGTGCGAGGAGGAGGAGGAGGAAAGTGGAGGGCCCGGTAGAAAAAAGAGAGGCGATCGCAAAAAAAAAAGAGAGAGAGAGACGAAGCGGCTGGCGAGAGAGGCGACGAAGAGATTTGTTACCCCCAGGATTCCTCCTTACACGCGCGCCACCGAGTCGTACGCGCGCATACCGAAAGAGGATTCTTCTCCTCCACCTCGTACCTCCGCTCTTTCTTTCCCGCTATTTTCCCTTTTTGCCTTTTACTTTTTATTTAGCGCCCCCTCTCGCGCGCATGCTCGTTTTCACTTGTTAAGTCGTTAAGTGGCCGTTACCATTCGCGTGGGGAACCGGTGGCGTGAATGAGCTCCGAGGATATTCTTCTCTTTTCTTTTCTCGTCTCTCTTTTTTCTCATTCTTCTTCTTCTTCTTCTTATTTCTCTTTAGGGTAACGCGTTTGGCTTCGTCCTTCCTCTCGATACGAAGGAATTTCGGCCAAGATTCTGGATTGGACGAAGCGGTAACGTGAATTGTCGAGTATCTCCAGTACTCGCGCGTTAATAAGAATATCATTGATACTCGATCCTGTTCTACCCTCCAATCTTGCAATCCCAATTTTCCGTTTGGTACGAAGTTAGAGGGAGTGAATCGAATCCAACCCATCAATTAGGAGCGCGAGACGAATGCGAAATCCGGATCGGTATCAAAATTTGACCAATTCAGCGAGACCAAGTAGGGCGACATCTCGACGATCGAATTTCTTATCGAACGACGTTCAGGAAACTTCCAATTCCGATTTGCCGAATACAAGATAAGCGACAGATAAATCGGTCGTAACTCTCGATAAGGGGGCCGGTGCATCGTTCAACTATGTTCGCGATGAACTTTATCTTTCGAAGCATGCAGGTTCAAACAGCTGGGTTGCTCGCAAAGAAAGAAAGAAAGAAAGGAAGAAAGAAAGAAAAGAAAGAAAAAGGAGAGGAATGGGAAGAAATGGGAAAGAAAAGAGAGAGAGAAAGAGAAAAAGAAAAACGATGGTAATTACAAGCGTACATATTGGAGAGAAGTGGAGAGGAGAAAAAGGAAGGCGGACCCGTTTGCAGGTGCAGCCCGGTTTTAACGCAACCACGTTATCGGGCGACGGTATCAGGAAGCGCGGAAACAGAAACGAGAAACTAGAAAGTCTTTGTCCCACGACGGTGATAGGAAGCAGCGGTGACGTTAGAGGTGGGTATAGGTAAGTGGTGCTGGTAGTTGGAAATCCAATGGTGCCGGCGTACGTGTGGGACAGGGGGCAAGAGGAGGGCCCAGGGAATAGGTAGGTACCTTTGATAAGGAGACATTAGCGACCCGTATGTGATACCATGGTGTCTGATAAGCGACACACGACCAGCTACGGTTCTGTCTCTTGTTCGTGCGTTCGCTTGTTTTTGACGAAAGTATCCACGAAAGTCTTCCTCTCTCTCTCTCTCTCTCTTCCTCTCTCTTTCTCTTTCTCTCTGTCTTACTTTCCTCCCTTTTCGTCTCCAAAAAGCGACCAAGAGACTTGAGAAGAAGGGTTCGATGCGAAGGATCGAAGAGAAAAAGTCTTGGCTTTGAAATTTGCATTCCTGAATACACGATAATAAAGGGAATAAAGAGTGGAAAGGCACGCGAGTTAAACGAAACCGAAATTGAAATCATGGCCTGTCATCGGAGGTAAGATCGTGTCGGCCGCGACATTCGTAATTCAAATTCAATAAACGCGGTCGGGAAGGGAGATCCCTTCCCCGTTACGTCAAGAAGAAAAAGTGTTTGGCCGTAATCGGTTGCCGGTTTAAGCAGGTGCGAGAGCGGCTCCCGCAATGGGAATAATATATCGTTAACCGTAGACGCTATCGTATCGCTGACCACAACGGTAACGTTCCTCCTATCGCACCCCTATGTTAACTGCGAGTTCTCACCGAGGGTGGTTGACGTCCGTCTTTCGCAGGCTAGAACACGGTCCGATAATTTCTCTAATCTAGTGGAAGGGAGACAATTAAGGCTATACGTAAGGGGAAGTCCGTCGGAATCGACTCGAGTAGTCGTGGGAAAGAGAAAGAGAGAGATCGAAGAAACTTGTCCAAGATTCGTCAATTGACGATTCTTTCGAATAATCTTATTCTTTACCCGCGATAAATCAATTTGCACGAGCATTAAATCCGAACTTCGATCCCAAAATCTTTCTCGTCCAATACGAATATTCCCGAGTAAATCGATTTACCGATAAGCGAGCGGTCAAACTCCACCAAGGAAGGTCCCAAGGAGAAGCGTTTTACGCTCCTCGTAAACCATACCACGCCTCCGTTTCCCATGATACGCACGCGTTCGCACGTCGTTCCACTTCTCGCCGGTATGCGCGCCACTTCCACGCCACGTGACAAGGTATCGTCCTCGTTGGATGTGCACTTAGACGCGCGCGAACGCGAGCCAGAGCCACCGACACCCACGCATACGCGCCTCGCTCGCCCCCTGTACACCACGAGGTGGTCCGCGCGGAAACGAACCAGCTATCTGCACCGTGCCATCGAGGCGTTCCTCCTCTCGCCTATAATGCCTAGGTGTCCATTACATCTAGCCAAGCGCGGTGAAATAATAAAACGCGTCGAATGCCGGCGCCCTCGATCGGTCTCGAGTGCGCGCGAGAGAAAGACGGAGTGAGTGAGAGGGAGGGGGAAAGGATGGAGACGGGACGAGAACGACCCCTCCGGGATATATGTATCGTGTGCACACGGATAGTAGCCACGCGGCGGCGCGTAATTGAATCAATCGACGATTTACTACCGAACCGCGCTGCCCCGAGTGACGATTAATCTCGCGCGAGCACGACGCTGCTAGCACGCCCCAAGAATATTGCTGTTATTTTCGCTCGGCTCGTGGGTATTTAGGTGGATAGGGATCGAAAAGTGTAATTGCGATTTGTGGGATTTGTCTTCTCGATGAGCGAGGGAGGGGAGGGGGGAAATTGAATCGTCGAAGAGGAGAGTTTATAGGCGTATTTATGAAGTACAGTGCGATAAAGGAAAAAAGGAAATCCAAGAGTTGTGGGTTTATTAACAACGCGAGAGATTATTGCGTGGATTATACAATAATTAGTGGTTTGTTAAAATTACTTTTACGAAATTGTTAATTTTTAAATGCGACGATAATTTGAGAATACGTATAATATTTCCCAAGTGTTTTATTTTTATTTACGATAATAATAGCAATTTATTATATTAATAACGTTTAGTTAACACCCCTTTACGAGTGATACAAGTTAAAAGTAATTACAATATGATAAGAAGTTGCTTTGTTCCCAACATTATCAAACATTTCGTTCATTACTTAATTATAAGTATGACTACTACGTGTAACGTATACAGCGACCTCTTAATAATCAGGTTTACATAAGAAATAAACGAAGGGGAAACGAGGTAAATCCTTTCAAAAAAAGGATATTATATCCAAAGAATATCCTAATAAGAGCATTTACCGATTTCCAGTAAAGTATCTAACTTTGAATAACTCGATATTATAATGAATAAAATTAAATTTAAGAGGAAAAAAAATATAAAAAAAAAATCACGACAGAACTTTGCCAAAGGTTTCTTTCAAACGCAATTTAGCAATTTCCCTACGACCCAACAATGGTGATCGCGAAACGTGACGACAGGTAGTTCCAGTAACTAGTTGGTCGAAATCACAGGACCGAGAAACCAACGAGTCGCCATCAACCGAGCAATTTACATAAGAAAGAAACTCCTTATGACGCAACCGTGGACAACCTTCGGGAAATCTGTCTTTCCACGAGTTGGAACGAGGTTGACGTGACCTCTCTCTCTCTCTCTCTCTCTCTCTCTCACACGCGAAACGCTCCTGCAATGCCGCGCCGAAATCGCACGCGACCGATCGAAATCTCGTGGCGACGATCGATATTTTCGAACGAGAAAGGGTCCAGCCATCGGTGAAGGGAGGCGAGAGAGAGAGAGAGAGAGAGAAAGAGAGAGAGTAGGGAGAGAGAGAAAACGAAAGATTCCCTCGGAAGCTTCGATGAGCGACGTGTTATCGGCCGGCTCGATAACGTTCATCCTTTGAACAGACGTCGGGAGGCTGAGAGATCGCCAGTTTGGAACGACGTTTCGTCATCTCGTTTCCTCCCCTACCCCGTGCCTCGTGCCCGTTTATTTCACGTCCTTCTGCGTAGAACAGCGCGAGAAATCTGGACGAGACCGCGATAACCGGAGGAGAGATCGTCAACAAATTTACACGACCGAGATTGAAAACGAAATTTTAATCATCTTCTCACATATAATCATTTGCCCTTTTATCGCGAGGAGATACGTTGCATCGAAGATAAACCGCGTATTCGATAAAGTGTAAAAATAATTAATTTATCTTTCTCTCTTCTATATAAGAGAGTTTCTCTCTCTCTCTCTCTCTCTCTCTCTCTCTCTCTCTCTCTCGCTGTTTTTTTCTTCTTCGTCTTATTATTATTATTATTATTATTATTATTATTATTTTCTATTTTGCAATCTGACGAAAATTTTCAACGATATTGGGAAGAGTGGTATCGTTCCTATCGGGCATTATCACTTTCGTCGCGATGTGCCTCGCGTTTGCAAGCAACACGACGCGCCAGAGATCACGACTTATCGGCATGCACACGTTTCTCAACAGCAATCTGTGCCCGCGATAAGCCGATATCTTTTTTCGGTAGCTTCGAGCTTGGCCGCCTTTTATCCCGGAAGGTGGCCTTCGGACGTCGTAATTGCGGCCATTATTGCGCCTCAAGAGTCGCAAAGTTTTCCTCTTGCTTTTTATCCTCGCAACAATTGCAACGAGCGTACGCCCGTTGAAACAACGAAAGATACACGAAAAAGAAAAAAGAGCACGTGCGATAAAAGATTATTTTCCCTTCTCCTTCTCTCATAAATGTACAATTCGATTCGTCACTCGAATCAACTTTATTTTCAACTAGATAAATCTTAGAAACGAGAAAAAAAGTCTTTCGCTTTATCGGACAATTCCTTCCACTCTCTTAATCTTGTTAACCGTACATTGCATCATCCCTCGAACACGATTCTTTTCTATCGCTCTTCGGATCCGCTACTCGATCGAGTATCGATACGGTTTCTTCTTCCTCGCTGCTTAAATATTCGTAGCCAGTTTTGAATACATCGAATAAAGGATGCTAAGAATTTAAAAAAAAAAGGAACAAAATCCATTGGTTCTTCCGGAACTTCGAACGCAACTTATCCACGATCGAAGCTCGATGATCTTAAGTTTAAAAAATTCCTCCTTCCTTCCTTCCTTCCATTACGAAGAAAGAAGGTCAAAAAAAAAGTGCGAAAAGTAGGGAGCGAGGAAGGAGAAAGAAAGCAAGCGCCAATATCAGCGCCTAGGCAGGAAGCTGCTTTTTGTAATGGCGGGATGTGGCTCTTTTTTGGCCTTTCAACCGGCGGCTTTCAGGGCCTTCCACCGTGGCAGATAATGAACGAGCACCCTTGCACCGACATACACACTCTCTCTCTCTCTCTTTCTCTCTCTCTCGCTCGCTCTTGCGTTACTACTACAACCGTTACGTCCCTCCCCTCACCCCGACGGCCACCCTCGATTCACCTCCTCGGCCACGATGTCAACAGGTGGGCACGCGGATGCGACCTAACCAACGAGGCTGGCCTCCTGTCGATTCGATCGTCCGCGACCTCCCCTCTCCTCTCCTCTCCTCATCAGCCCTGTTTGTCGAGGAGCGGCACACTCCACTCCCCGTCGTGTTGCCCGTCGCGCGTTCCGCGCAACCGACGGGGAAAAAGTATGCGGCAGGAAATGTGGCACTCGCGTGACACACAAAAGACGATGGCGGGATAGATAACGGAAGAGAAACTTCACGCACTGACTGCCGCCGCGCATCGGGAGACTCGAGAGACTCGAGTTCGCGCGGACTCGACTCTTTTTTCCATTTCAATTTTCCACCAGAACGTTCTATTATGATTATGTTTGAACTAGAATGATCTGAGAAGATGTTAGTTCGATCTGTGAAAAATTCGATGAATTTTAACGAAGATTGAAATTTTGAACGAGTGTTTCGAGAGACTTACGTACAGGAGATGACGATAAGCGATAGCCGAATGAAGTGTATCGAGCGAGGTAAATTTTTTTCTATCTACATCTTCGCCATATCTTGAAACCGACCACGCCACATGGTCGTAACGTGTACAATTTTGGACGAAGTAACAACAATGATTACGATTATGATTTACGGCCGGTCGTTGATCTAATCGTGCACATGTCGCTGAACCATCATTAATAAAAGCGAGCGTTAATTGACCACGAATACAAGGGAAATATCAGTAAAGATATTGCGTTAAGCGCATCTCTCGAGCCATTCCAAGATATTGAACTAAGAATAGTGTTTCGATCCACAAAGTTCATCCGAGTCCATCCGAGTCTTTGAGGTACAAAGAGAGCCGATGATCCTCTCTCTCTCTCTCTCTCTCCGACGTACACATGTGCCGGCTACTTGTATCGGTCACAATAAATCCGCGTCAATAAACTTTTTCTTTCCGATTAGATTCGACTGGCTGGGAAGGCTGGTTAATCGCGACGAAACGAATCGGCGTGAACGATATCGATCGTAGATCGAATCGTTATCGATCCAATCGATCGTAACCGTCCAGCCTTCTTATCGGCGAGACACGAAGCTGGGGACTAGTCTCGCGACGCCATCGCGGATAATAACGATAAGGTGCGCGCGTGTTTTTCAGAGGGAATCGGCGTTAATGGATGTTTTCACGCGCTGCATCGCAATGATAGATAATTTCGCATCGCGGAATTATTGACAGACATCGAGTTTTAATTCGTTTTTAACCCCCTCCCTTCGCACCCCCCTATTCTCCTCTTCCTTCTTCAACCGCGAACGGCCGCCACGACGTGCTCCGCTTTCTCTCTTACGAGCTGGAAAGCTTTCACTCGGCGCGCGCGCGCTCCTCTTCCTCGCTTTCTGTAACGATATCGGGGGGGGGGGGGGGGGGGGGAAGAGAAGACCGATACCCTCGCGGTGATCTCTGGGACAAGACAACAATGCAATCTGCACTGTGTTGTCCGGGCGTTCGATCGTTGGAAAACACTCGCTCGTTATCTAATTGCGCTGCTCACCAAGGCTGAACGAAAACCACCACGGCCCACGAAAAAATTTCCCCGCTTGCATCTTTCTACGCGATCGGCAATTGAAATGTCTTTCGATTATTATGGGCGTATATATGGAAGATCGACTTCGAGGTTGGGATCGAGAAAGAGACCGATTCGGTAAGATTCTTTCTCGAAAGTCGTCTTTTTTCTTTTTCCTTTTCGACGAAAATGGAAGAGAAGGAATTTTCTTTTTTTTTTTTTTTTTTTTTTTTTTTCTTTTCTTTAAGTGGACGAGCGAACAGCGCGAGGATTTTTGTTGAAAAAAATGGCCCACGAGTTGTTGGCCGTCGATAGGATATCAGTTGATGGTCAGCCGGACGGAGATAGCGGTAATGAGCGACGAGAGGAAAGTTTCCATCGGGCGAATAACCAGTAAAAGGAGTCGCGGGAGTGAGAGTGAGAGAGAGAGAGAGAGGAGGGAAGGCAGAGAGACCGGATGATGGACTGATTACGCTCCACGGCCGAGATACCAGCTCGATAGAAGAGAACTTCTACGAATTCCAAATTCACTTCCCGAACGTTCGACGCCGGCGCTTGCCGCCTGTTTCGAGGCCGAGGGGGTATGCCTCGAAGGAATTCGGACCAAAAGAGGAGGGGAAAAAAAAAAAAAAAAAAGAAGAAAGAAAAAGACGAACACAGTGGAACAATTTATATCGAAATTTATAATCGCTTGTCTAATTGCAACTTCGTTTCTGTAGAGCTCGTAAAAACTTTAACGATCTTGATCCGAGAAAAAAAAAAAAAAGGGACGAGGAATTCTAAAGGATCGATAACGATCCTTTATACGCAGAATTTCAAAACGAAGAATAATAAAAATAAAAAAAAAGAAAAAAAAAAAGAAAAAGACGAGGAAAGGGAGGATCCACCAAGGAGCGAAAGCACCAAGGACTCCTCGTGCATTATTAGCAAGAGGATGTGACGCGGTGCTCCCGATCGCGCTCCCCCCTCCCCCTCCCCCCTCCCGACAAAGAGGAACGAAAACCGTACGAGACGAGTGGCGGCGGCGGTGGCATTGAAGTGGGCGCGCGGGAAAGGGTTGAGGACACGGGCGCGTGGACAAACGGAGGATACGACAAAGGATCCGAGGTTAGAGGAGGCGCGAAGGATAAAGGAGGACGGAGCGATCCTGCCGAAAGTTAAAAGGGAATCCATCCATAAATAAGCGCGCCGGGCTCTCTCCACGGGGTTTGCCTTGGCGAGCCGTGCAACGGCCACGGATCAGCGCGCGATCTCCAACGGAATAATAATGCGGGTAAAATAAAACCGTGGCCTCCCCCTCGAACGCTCAGACACAGGCTTACGCACCGGAGCACACGCGTCAACGCGGCCGGCGTACGTGGTGTACGTGTAACCTGTGCGCACACCGAGAACCCATATAATACCCCCATAGAGAGATGGGAAGATCAAACACTGAAATTACAGCATTGTGAGCATTCTTCTTGCGGCCACTCTTCTTCTTCTTCCTCTCCTTCTTCTTCTCCCCTGCTTCTTCTTCTTCTTCTTCTTCTTCTTCTTCTCCTTCTTCTTCTTCCACTACTACCACTACCACTAGTACTACTACTACTACTACTACTACTACTACTTCGAGTCTGCGCTTACCGATAACGGTCTCCTCTCTTTCTTTCTGTTCTATCCTCGTCGCGCGCGCGGCCGGCTACACTTCACGAGCTGTTCTCGCTCCTCTCTTCGAGGTTCTTCGCCTATCGCCCCTCACCCTCGTTCGCATAAACACACACTTGCCGTGCCTGCATAAGGCTCCCTTTATTATCAAAACCCGGATCGCGTGCATATTGCATCGGTGCACCGAGAGAAGAGAAGAGGAGGCCTCCTCCTCTCTCCGCTCCATCTATCCCTCTCTACGTCCAAGTCGTCGTTGTTGTTGTCGTCGTCGTCGTCGTCGTCGTCGTCGTCGTCGTTGTAGCTCGTTTTCTCCTCCTACTTCTTGTTCTTCGTCCTCTTTTCATGGCCGGAACGCGCCTCCTCCCTAAAGGATCTGCCTGCTCCCAACGATCAACCGAGATCATCGAGCTATAGAACACATTTGGCAACCATAGCCCCGATGAGGTAAGCCAATCGAAATTACGGTCTCGTACGTATATACACACGCACACACGCGTACACCAAAGGAAGGATGTAAGAATAAATGTATCATAGCGGAGATTTTCTTCGGTACGGATAAGAGGTAACAGGTGCAACAAAGGGTAGACAAAGGGTATCGATCCGCGACCGTGGATTCTTCATAAATTCGAGAGAAAGCGAAAAGACGGGCGCGACGATGTATTATCAATCGACTTCGAAGAGAAATATTTCGACCTAACAGTCTCTTTTGAAACAATAATACACGAAAAGCAGCGGAGAAGATCTCGAAAAGAAGATGGAACAAATCTTCGAAAAGGAGTGAACTTAGACGGTTGCCTGACTAAAATTTTCCTTTCTAAATCCTAGCCTTCAATCCTTTTCTTTTCCTTTAGCCTCGTCGAATGGGAACCGAAGCCAATCTACCTACGGGAAAGGGGAGGGACACGAGAGGAATCCAGAGCGAATCGAATCCATTCGAGTCCATTCGGAGAAGAAAGGCGAACGGGCAACACACCGGTTAATTTCCAAACATAGAAAGGGAATAAAACTTGAGGCCAGCCCGATATCTCGAGGCATTCCTTCCCTTATCCGTGACGCCCGTTTCGATCCTGACGCGAGAGGCGGACCGTTTCTTTTCAGTCGATCCGGTCACTTATGGCGATTTAACGGATTTAACGACCACACCTGTACGACCGTGTCCTCTCCCTCCCTCTCTCTCTCTCTCTCTCTTTTCTGGTCCCTTTTCCGTGTAGCGACGCCTGTCGATAAGAATCGGGACCGAACTGTGAGAATCGACGACGACGACCGTGCCACGACGCGGTACACACAGCGTTCGAGGAGATCGATCGCTCTCCTCGAGTCCCGTCGCCGGCGACGAACCAAGAAGAAGAAGAAGAAGACGACGGCGACGACCAAGAGGCGCGCACACCGAGGCGCGTTTCCATCTCGCGGAATGCATTAAGCCGGACGTCGTCCTCGCGAATGGAACCAAGTGAGCGGCACGCAGACGATTTTTAACCAGATAGGATTCTGCCTCCGCGTCTCTCCCTCTTCTACCCTCTCTCTCTCTCTCTCTCTCTTCTGCCAAGGAGGAGGAGACTCCCGCGCACACACGAGGAGGAGAGGCGCATAAAGCGAAATGCACACGGCTTGAACCTCTGGAAGAAAGAATAAACGCAGGGTCGGATAGGCCGCAGGGAGGAGAAAAGTCGATTTTTTTCTTCTTCTTCTTCCTCTTCTCTCCTCTTCTGTCTAAATTCGAATTTTTCTTTTCTTTTAAGTTGGAAAAAACCGGAGCGAAGAATTGATTACAATTCTTACGAGTTTGCAAGTGAGATGAATTTTTGAGGAGGGGAGGGATGTAAAGGTTGATACACATTTAAATTAAATACACATTTTCGATACAAAGGGAAAAAATTCTTTTCCCTCTCGCACGATTCGACGCGAGATGGATCTTCTCGATTGATCCATTCCTGGCGGAGGAACGGATCCACGAAGCGCGTATATCCGTGGAGCGTGGAGCGCGTGGACTGAGTTTGCCTCGAGGGGGCTGAGGAAGCGGAGGGGTTGCGCCCTGCGTCGAAGCGAAAGAAAGAAAGAGAGGGCGACCCCAGACGATGCGGAGACTGATAAAACTGCGAATGATAACGCCGCCCCCGACTCGCTTGCCCCCGCCAGCGCCCACAGTCCGTCTGTTTCTGACTATCCGCGATAATCTCGTGCTTCCGCATGCGGTGGAACAGTTTCGACCGCAAAGCCGATCCTCTCACGCGGAAAACGCTTCTGACTTTCGATCGAACCCACTATCTACTACCTCCAATTATACGAATATCTCTCGTCAACACGCGTGAAAATTACTCTACTCTCTTACGCATATACTTTGAGAATTCGAGAAAGAATTACCTGAATACGCCTAATCGAAACTCTTTCGATGCAACGAAAGAATAAAAAATCCCTTCGTTCGAATGACGCGAAAGAAATCTAAACTCCCTCGATCCCCACCTCCTCTTGATTAATCCCGAAACCGCATTTCGGATAATCGATATAAAAAGCATCAAGTCTCACGATATTTAACCTCGATACGTGGTTACGTGTCAACGTCGACGAAAGGAGGGAGGGGAAGAGAGTCCATCGATACGGATCGAACGAAAGATTTTCCCCACAGGGTTCAAGATCCCTATCTTGCGAGATCCCCCTTTTCGATCCTAGCCTCGAATCAAAGCGGTTACAAGCACGCCATACCCGAACCGAGAGCGAGCGTGCAAAAGGTGCGCGAGACGTGCATCTTCTTACGGCCGACGAGAAGACAGTAGTCCTTTCTCGTGAGAGATTCGCGGCCGATAACCGGCGTCCCGTTCGCTTCGTACATCGCCGACTCTCGCTTCAAAACCCTTCGACTACGCCGCACGTATATCACCGTGCATCACACCACGGACCGATGGCCTATATACCCATTGCGGGCGAAAAAATATTCACGGATCGCGCGTTCAAATTTTTCGAAATCGTATTCGAAAATTCTCCCAACGCAAATCTGTCCTCTCGCGAGCACGGCGTATATACTACTGCGAACGAAAAGTTTCGTATGTTTCCTGAATGTAAATATAAATATTACGCATTCGACATTCTCCGTTATTAATTCGAATTTCACGATAATACGACTAATGTTTATATACGTATGTTTATATACGATTGTACGTACGACTCGAGTCGAGCGACAATATTAACGAATATTATTTCTCTCCGAAACACAATCGATCGATGATACAAATTAATAATATGCGCATGTTCTTTTTTCCCCCCTTTTCTTTTTTATCGTCCCAACACTTCCTGTCCCACACCGCTATTCCGTTCGACCTACATTCGTACGACCAACGACGAGAAACGAATTATCGAAACTCTCGCAAAATTATCGATAATTTACAACTCGAATCTGCATAATCTACAGGAAAAAAATCTAAAAAAATCTTTCTACTCACTTCGATTCAATATCCAAATATCTAAATCGCACGTGTTCCCGAATTTTCCCGAATTCCACAAATTTCTCCTTTCTCCGCTTGTTGTCAGGAAGGAAAGAAAGAAAGAAAGAAAGAGATTGCGTTCGGTAATATCCCAGAAGAAGAAGAAGAAGAAGAAGAAAAAGAAGAAGACGAAGAGGACACGTAACAGCGGAGGCTTCGCCGGTTTCTCCTCTCCTGTGCGTGTTAGCCACGCTCTCCGACACGGTTGCCGATATCTGGCCGATAAGCATCGAGGCTCCGCGCGTCGACGCCGGCGAAAGAAGCGACGAGAGGCGCGGATGTGTTCGCAGCGTGGCGGGGAGAGGGCGCGCCAGGTAACACGGTCGCGACGCGGCGCTGACACCTCTATACAAGCGCCAACGTTCCATCTAATTAACGCCGCGGCACCGCGCAACCCCGTTGTCAAAATAACACGGCGATCGGTCTTGCCGATCGACACTGACACGTACCATTAACGCTCCTATCGGGTTAGATCGATTAGAGGAGGGGGAGGAGGGATTGCCTTCTCCTCTCGGAGGGCGAAAACGCTTGCGAAACGGATCGAGCGCATCGAACGCCTCACCTATGTAAATAACCCGTTCCTTTTTTCCTGCTCGGGATCAAAGAGGCGTCTACGGGTTGGGTAAATGCAAGAGGTGTGCAAAACGAGAGAAACGCGAGCTTTGCGACGCGTTATTTATCTGGGTCAACGAAATAAATGGTTCGCTTCTTTTTTCCTCCGAGGAAAGAAAGTCGTTGCGCGAGTTGCTTTCGAAAGAGGAGGAGGAGGATTTTATATCCGTTCTTCTTCTTTCTTTCTTTTTTTTTTTTTTTTTTTTGGAAAATTCGACAAACGTTTCTTCTATCTCTCTTTTTTCGTACCTAAATTTTTCAGAAGGTTCGTTATTCGAATACTTTCCAACTTTTCCTCCGATAAAATATTCGTGTTTCGTTCAATTTCGATTGGGATACGGAAAAAATCGAAAAAGAAAAAACGAATGGTTTTAAAGAAAGAAAGAAAGAGCCGACGAAGTGTCTCAACCCACTACCATACTTGAGCATGCTAATTCAACGCGTCGATACGATAGAGATGATAAATATAATCCTCGAATCCTTTCACGCGTGACGACATTCCACGCGTTGAAACGTAAAGTTCACTCGAGCTCGGAGATTCCAGCCAGGAATCCCCCTGTTTCTCCAGCAGCTAAACTCCAACCAACAACCACTCCAAGCCAATTTGTCTTTTCCATCCTCGAGCGGAATCGAATATCAATTTCTCAGGGGAGACTGATTACCGTTGAACCCACGCGGGATCGGTGGGTTCCTCGTTTCACGACGCGACACGTCATTCGAGCCTCGTCGAACACCGCTGTTTAAAGTGCGAGCACGTGGGTGGCTGCGCCGACCGCAAGCGAAGAATTGGAGAGAAAGAACGAGAGAGAGACAGAGAGAGAGAGAGAGAGAGCGAAGGAGGATCGAGGAGGGAAGAGAAAGAGGGCGAGGGAAGGAGGAGCCTGGCGCGAGAAAGACGAACGGAGAAGGAGGACATTTAAGAAAGACTGAGGAGCGGCATCACCTCGTTCCATCTTCTTATCTATGCATCTCGAGGAGGGAATTCGTGCGCGCGCTTGTGTGTGTAGGTGCATGCGTGGCACACGATAGAACGCACACGGGCGCATCTGCACGAAATCGGGGGAAAGAGGACGGGCAATTTCGTGACGCCCTTATGGGCTCGCCATAAGGCCAACGAGCAGACGATTTTACGGCCGATATCCGGCCGTATCCTATCCAAACGCGAGAAGAAACTTGCTATGATACCTCGATCATTTGCTCGAATCGCTTCTCCAGATCGAGATATGCAAGCGCGATATATAAATATATATATATATGTATACACGCGTGGAAAATTATCGGCTCGTAGTTTTTTGGTAGTTTATCGGGATATTTTATCTTTTGTCGGGTTGTATTGTATACATGTATTATATACGGGTCCTAGAGCACAAAAAGGCTACCCACGGAATACATAGATATACATAAATATCCGTACAGGTGGATATATCGTCGTACCATTTTGAAATATTCATACGCGCGTACAACAGGGGGTAACTGTAACACAACACGAATGTTTCGAGAAGAAATGAGATTGAAGAAAAGTCGATCTCTCGTCTCGAAAACTCGAAGCGATCGATGGAAAAAAATTTCAAGACTCTTCCACGATCAAAATACTCGATCGAAACTGGTTCGTCGTAACTCGGCGGCTTCTTCGGCTGCTTCTTCGCATCGATCGAAACTTCCCTCCTCCAAGGATCGAGATCTTTCTCTTTCCGCGCATCCTCGACGTCCGCATCCATCTCGAAAGGAACGATTTCGGCCGGGGATCGTATCGGAACGTCGCATCGGAGCGGCGAATCTGGACGGCGCGCGACACGGAAGCGCACGGGGGAAGAAGATTGGAAGAGGAGACGGAGGAGGGGAGGTTGAATTACGAGGACAAACGAAGAAGCGGAATCGCGTGACGACAATTATCGCGGTCCCTGGACGGAAGGTGAGCTCCGACTCTCTCCCCGGTGCAATGGCCGGCCGACAAGAATGCCGCCTCGGTCGGGGCGGCTAGGTGGAAACGTGGCGACGAGGACAGAGGAGGACAGGGAAAGGTGCTCGTAACCGAAGGTGTGCTGAAGGTGTTTGCCGAGCAAATACGAGGCCGGCAATTAGGTCTGTTCGGACACGGCGCGGCGCGCGTGCCGTTGTTTGTCCGGCTAAACAAGATATTATTACGGGCGGCGTGCACTCGAGACGAGACACGAGCTCGGATCTCCTCCCCGACGGCTTTCTGGTATCGCTTCTGGAAACAAATAAGAGAGGCCTGTTACGATGCTCACGATCCTCGTAAACTTTACACCGATGATGATGTCGTGGCACGCCGTGATTTTATCCTCGATTATTTCTACGAACGTGTGTGTGTGTGTGTGTGTGTGTGTGTGTGTGTGGATTTTGCGATTAGGAATTAATTCGTGGAACGAGTCAATCGTGTCGTGTCGCAGCAAGGATCGATTTTGATATCGATCGAGCGTTAAACTTTTTTTCGGACACGGAAATTAATTTATAGAAATTAATAATGGAGAAATTAATAATGGAAATTAATAAGTTTCGAGTCATCTTTATATATATATATATATATTCCAAGGAAAAAATGTCGTCAAAGTTGATCTCGAACTCGATACTCGAGTTATGATCGAATATGGAGATTATCTTTGCAACTGTTCGAAAAGTCTTTGAAACTGAAAAAAGTTTGCGATGAAAATCGGTAGATTTTCGCCTAGCGATCGAGAAGAGAATGCAACTTTTTCTCTCGTTTCTCGAAAGAAACGTGTGCGCGAAGGAGGAAGGGGGGGAAGAAGGAGGAATGCTCGCATTGTATCGAGAGACAACGTGGTCGAAAACGTGGAGGACGCGAGGCGTTTATTCGTTCGGACAGCCATCGTCCGTTGGTTTAATTGCCATCGAAAGGTCGTCCTTAATTTCATCGTTATCTCGATCGGGAGAATTCGAGGCCGGTACTGCCACGAAATGACCGAGGCGCCACTCTTATCTGAAGAGGCACGGATAAGCCCGATGATTGAGGAGAAAAGGAGCACTCGAGATACCTCGACCGATCGGGTACGGGGATCGACAAGGGGGCAGAAATTGTTGAGAAATGACACACGCGAGTACACGCCAAGTAAATGCACACCCTGCTTTTTTTTTCTTTTTCTTTCTCGAATCGATGCGACGCAATGCTTAAAATCGAGATACACCTCTAAAATTTCTCGTTGTATCGTTAACTTTGACCGACGAAATTCTCGAATTTAATTGAATTCGCTTGAATTTGAGTCCCAATTTTTCTCTAAAAAAAAAAAAAAAAAAAAATTCACGCATTCACGCAGCTTTTTACTACGAAATGTCGCGTTAACGAATCCGATCCGCCGTCGTTTATCGTCGGAATAATCCTCGTTAATCAGTAGCACAGGGGTTCTTGTGCATATCGCACATTTGATTCCGGCCGATTTCACTTTGAAACTCGTTCGAGACGAGAGAGAGAGAGAGAGAGAGAGAGATTCTTTGACACGTACCACCCACCGCTACCCTTCTCCACTGGATATATCTCATCTCGTGGATCAAGAGGAGGGCGAATTAAAAAAAAGACGCGTCGAATACTCGGACCCTATCGCGTGGAAATCGTTCGCGGAATACTCCAGTTGCGAAACCGGGGACAATTATCTGATTTCGGCCGTGGCGAACAACGAAACAACGACAACAACAACAACGGCCAAATCGTTCTGCCCGAGATCAGATGCGATCTTCTCCGCGGTTTCTCCCTCCCCGCTCTCTCTCTCTCTCTCTCTCTCTCTCTCTCTCTCTCTCTCTCTCTCTCTCTCCCTCGGATCCGTGGGGTCGAAAGAGAGAGGAAAGGGAAGAAAGGGAGAAGAAGAAACTCTCGTTGTTCCGATCAGTTAACGCTAATGAGCGATATATTTGGAAGGCTGGCAAAACTTGCCAGAGAACCGTTTCATACGGTGGAATGCCTCCGCGCCACCAAAAACAGTATATACCTTAATGCATCTACATCTCGTAGCCTCCTTGCACGGTTGAACAGCTTTAACAATAATTTTAATTAAGAAAATTCCGGCGGGCAACGATAAAGGAGGGGAGGGAGGAGAAGGAGGCTAACGAAGAGGAAGTTTTTAAAACGTACGATCCAAAAAAAAAAAAAAAAAAAATCGTAATTACGTCGTAATTCAGAAAAACGGATTATTATATACGATATCGAAGGTTAATCGGGAGAGCTTTCACTTCGAGAAGGGGGGGAGGGGAAAAAAAAAAAGAAGGAAAACGCGAAAAGGAGGGCCATTACTTTACGACCACGATTCATTAAGGAGTGGAATTAAATTACGAGGCTTATTTTCCACGACCATCGGCAGATGCTCCCGTGTTACACTTTGCGTCCGAAATGCGGCGGTTAGTCGAGCGACAGTTTTTGTTACGGACAATTACTACGCAAATACTGCAAGTTTCAGCGGGACGAGTGTTACCCGTATTAGGTCTCGTACGTCAATGTGGACGCGAACACAGGCGGGCGTAGAAGCGTGTATCGCGATCAGAGGCGAGAGAGAGAGACGAGAGAGACGAGAGAGACGAGGCACCAGCTACCCTTGCTTCTGACTGTCCGCTTTTATCTCGAGACTTGAGAAAACGCAGACGCTCCGTGGCGAGGCTAATCTGCCTGGTATCGGGGCCCTAAAACCGCCGCCAGGAGGCCAGAGACAACGGTAATAGGACAGGGAACCGTGTCTACTCGGATGCTATGCGAACTTTGCGCGTACGCGGTGGAATAAAACAGATATTTCGTGATATCACTTCTATTATTCTTGTTTCGCGCGAAACGAGCCATTTCCTTGGAAAAATATGTTTGTGATTATTATTATTATTATTATTATCGTTTTCTTTTTGATCGATACAATTACGTGATTCGTCTTTTTTTTTATCTCGATAAAATCGAACCCGAGAAGAATATCAGGATATGGAATAGAAATCGTTCGGAAGTTACTTCGACCGTGTTTCGAAAAGAAAAGGAAAAAAAGAAAAACGATCCGGCCGAGAGAAGACGAGATATATCTCCGAAATATCGAAACAGAAGAATAGGATGGGAAGAGAATGAAATCTCGTACGAATCTCCCATAATTTACTCGAGCTAAAAAAATCGAGTTATTAGCTCGAAATCGTGTTATCTTATCCAACCGTTCGATCTTCTGAGCCTGAAGAAAGAATCTGGAAGCGAGCGAGAGGAGCGATTTAAAAAAAAAAAAAGAAAAAAAAGGGGGAACAATGCAACGTACTTTCGAAAGAGTGAGATCCCGTAGATACGAGGGCAACGATTCGCGTAATTAGAACGGGACCGCGATGATCAGATTCTCTCTCTCTCTCTCCTTTCCGCGTCTACCGCGATCGCGACAAAAGAACTCGTCGATACGAGTGGATTTATCCGTGAACCGCGAAAACCCAGATGCATACGCGGTACGTACGCATTGTTTCGAGCGCCGCGACCGGAGATTATTCATATCCATATCCACACGCTCGCGATCCGTGGACGAGCACACACCGCTGTCGATTAGTCGTCGCGATCCGCTTTTGATCGGCGGATCGTACGAACGTGACGATCGCCAGGTTGAGATCTCCTATCGCTGGCTATCAGCTCATTACGCTAATATTCACTCGGAATCCCGGCCCGATATCCTATCTCGATCGTGCCTCTCGCGATTCGCAAAGGCCTTTTTGCGGCCATGTGCCTCTCTCTCTTTCTCTCTCTCTCTCTCTCTTTTTCTTTCTCCACACGTGCGCAACTGTTGCTTGTATTATATATACGTATATATATGTATATATATATATATATGTAGGTAGAGAGGTTGTGCCATTTTTGGACCACGGTGTGTTTCGCCCCATTCCCGATGCCCGACCACTTTCGCGAAATCATATCCGCATTTGCGATCACGTCACGGCTTATCGACTCGATTTCGTTTCGAGAGATATATACACGTACCCCTCTCTGCTTGGAGTAGTTAAACGCTTCTCGAACAGATGTTCCTGCCACGTTGATTCGAGTTTCTGGGTTGGAGGTAGGGAGAGATTGAATAACACGGCCTCCAAGAACGGTAATAATAATGTTCGTCGTTGGATAAAAGAGAGATTAATTAATTCCCTTCGACGTTTAATTGTCGAAATCTCGTCCGACCGTTTTTTCATTTCAACTAATTTAACTTTAAGAGAAAAAAAAAAAAAAAAAACGGGAGAAGAGGAGAGGAGAGGAACGTAAGATAGGGAGAAACTCGACGCGAGCTCTTCACTTAACACGAAACACATGTCGGCCGCATCAACCGCGTTCCCACCACGAATCTATTAAAACCCTTATCGGGGGTAGGCTATCAAAAAAAAATTCTCGGAACAACAAACACGTAGACCGAGGCAGCAACACCGATATGTGATAAAGAGAAATAGAGAAGAGAGAGGGAGAGAGAGAGAGAGAGAGAGGGAAGGAGGAAAAAACGAGGGAGAAAATAAGAAAAGGAAGAGATGGAGGAAGAGAAAGAAAGGAGGCGAAAAAAAGGTAAAAGGGGGGCAAAGTTGTGTCCAGCATCGGGAGGTACATCGCGGTTATCGGCGTAAAGCCGCGTTTACACGCGTGTAAAGGTGGTACGAAGGCTGGTTGACACCGGAGGCTACGGAAGAAGAAGGCCTCGAGGAGGAGAGGAGAGGCCTAACACACGCGGACGGGATAAGGGAGAGAAGAGGAGAACTCGCAGACACCATTCCAACGATGCCAGGGCCGTGTCGTAACAGGCTGGAGTGACACCACAATGCGGTGTAGCAATTTGTAGGCTCGCCCTTCGTCCTTCCTCCCCTCTTGTGCCTCTTCTCTCTCTCTCTCTCTCTCTCTCTCTCCACCTCAGCCGCCTCTCTTCCTCGGCCGTGTATTTATGAGCCGAGTCGGGAGAACGCCTGTATCGGTTCCTCTCGCGCGCTCGGTTAAAGGCAGCAAGGACGAGGATGCAGGGCGCGCGAAACGAGTACACGCTAGGCCTCCTCTCCTCTCTCGCTCTGCGCTCCACTCTCCACGAGACGATACCCGCGCCACGATGGACCACGAGCGTACGTGCTATTGCTAAATAAGAAGAGGAGGGCTATGAAGAAGAAGAAGAAGAGGAGGAGGAGGAGGAGGAGGAGGAGAAAAGGAAAAAGAAAGAGAGCGAAATGGGGATGAAGAGAGGAGATCCGCGCGCTATGGGAGAAGAGGATCGGGAGAAGAGAAGGGCTAACTAGACGAGATCGACGGTGCGATAGTTGTCTCTCGTGCGTTTCTTCGCAAAGAAGACACGGGGGAGGGAGGACGAAAGAAGGTGGACCGATGGCGAAGGAGGGAAGAAGAGAGGGGCACGACGAGGTCGAACAAGTTGGCGAAGCGGGGAAAACGAGAGGGATAGAGGACGCAGGGGAGAGACATCTGCGCCGGTTGTGGATTCATGCGTTTGCGCGGAATAAGGGACCCGGGCGAGGAAGATAAGGGACGCTGATGGACCTTCCTTCTTCTCTTCTCGTCCCTTCTTCCTTCTTCTCCTTTCTCGCGCTTCTCACTCTTTTCATCTTCCTTCCACTTTCATCCACGTACAGGACGACGCGGAGGACGCCTGGGTACAGTGGGCACTCTCGCGTCGTTACTTCTCCTCCTCCTCCTCTTCCTCCTCCTCCTCTTCTTCTTCCCTGCTTTCCTTTCTCTTCCCTTTCACGTCACCCGCTCATTGCGCACACCGGCGGCCGATCGACACTGATAGCCGCAACGACTGTTCGCGGGTAACCGGCCACGACGGAATTTGCGACTTCGCTTTTGTGCCTTCCTTCAAGATCCGGAGGGGAGCGTGCGCCCCTTTGTACACCGATAGATTCGACCACGAGATTTCGGGAATCTTCACCCGGCCAATTGAATTCCTTTCCCTGCGCGGCTATAACCGATTCCGAGAAACGTAATTAACCGTTCCGCGTTTCGACCATTCTCTCTCTCTCTCTCTCTTTCTCTCTTCTTTCTTTGTTTCTTGTTTTATATCTTCTCGACGCGCGCGTTGTCTTCATATAAATCGTACGGAACGGGGACAGGTGCTATCCGATCGAAATCCTCCGAGCTCAAAATCTTCGGCCTTCTTTCTTTCGTTCTTTAGTTCTGATATTCTTCGAGATACTTCTCGTTTTCAATAGAGCAATTCTATTAAATAGGATATTCTAAAACGGTTAGAAACGACACCGTTCGAACGAGAGTTCGTTTCAACATAAAACCGAAGAATACGACAAAGCAGAAATGGTGATAAGCAAATCTTAACTACTTGGAAAAACGCGAAACATAAAAAGAAAAAAAAACATGTAATAATCGGAAAAGAAAATTACTCGAAAATAAGCAAGGAAGGAATTAGGAGAGAAAAAAGTCTCGTTTGAAAGAAAACGTCAATTGAATATATATATATATATATATATATATACAAGCGCTTGGACGAATTTTATTAAATTAGATCGAAGCGAGGAACGAAGAGAAGAACGAAACGATCCTCCCTTTCTCAATGATTTTACCCTCGTGTCCGGTCGAAACGAGCCGATGCTGCGGATATTATTTACGGCCAACACGATTCAATAAAACATCCATATAAAATCATTGGTTATTAATTTGACGGGTGCTCGCGACGGGGGGTGATTGCTGCCTCTCCACGGGGTACCTTTTATCCCTGGCATCGTCGATTACCTACGCGATACGAGTGGAGGGGATCCGGCCTTCTCCTCGTCTGACCCTTCCACACCGAGGATTCGATAACTCGCGACAATGCGTTCTCGACGAAAAATATAATCTTAGAGGTATTAAGGGAAGGGAGGTGAGCGTGTTTCGATTTGTTCGCGCCATCAAATGGATCCAAAGAGGTCGTCTTCACATTTGGAATTTAGTCGTTCTTTAAATCCATCTTATAATCGTACGATATATTCGACAGAGGATTGTATCTTCATTCGATTATGATTCCAAAAAATATAATGAGAATTATTGTTGCGAATAAACGTCTCTATACGAAGTTTTCAAAAAGAAAAAAAATTCAAATTATCCTGTCACGTTAGCAAATTTCTAAGTCGTATCGCAATTCGTCATCTATTTCCTTCTCCCTTCCCAAAAAAAAAAAAAAAAGAAAAAAGACGAAAATAAGTAAAATACGTTATCAGTTTTCTTTCAATCGGATCCTACCGAGAAACGGAAATATTCTCAGCGACCAGAAACTAGTAATAACGAGTCGGCATGATGACGCACCGATATCCAAAAAGGTAAAACAATTTCCCCTATATACCTTGCCCACCAGATATATTGGAAACGATAAAAGCGAATATCTACCTTCGAGCGTCGAATCTTGCGCGAAGGCCGAACGCGAATCGAATTCGAAGCCGAAAGAAAAACGTAGAAAGGCGCGTTCGTGGCCGAGCGAGCAGATAAGAAAAATCGGGTGTGACGTCAATTATTTGCAATCTATCGCTTTTGGTTATCGGTTGTTTCGCGCACGGGGGACCGTGCCTCTTCCGCGAAGGACGTATCTCTCGTATAAACGTTTAATCGCGCGCGTCCTTTCCCGAAATCGGCGAACTTTGGTTGCGCAACCGGCCGACAAGCCGTGGCTCGAGCGTATTTTAGAGTTCTCCGCGACGATAAGCGGCAGATATGTTAATCTTTAAGGCGATCGCGGTGCACTGTCGCGAATTTCAGGCACGTACACCGCCGCCGTCGGAAACCGAGGAAATTTTCGCGATTTCTTTTCTGCATGCTATCGTCATGTAATATAATTAATTGAATTATTGCATCGAGTTGAACTTTGATTTTCTGTGCCTGGATCGTAAGTCGATTTATTTATTTGTGTATGAAATCCGTGTGACATTTTTTTTTTTTTTTTTTTATTATTATTCGATAAACTCGATACATTAATTAAATAGCTATTTCGGATTCTTTAAGCGTTAATAAAAATTTAAACTGTTAATAAAATTGATATTTTTAATAGAGAATGTTTCGCGGAGAAATGCGTGAAAGAAAATTTACGCGAAGAAACTAGCTATCGTGTAAATTTCATCAAATTTTACATCGCTATTATGAGAATTAATTTATCGCGTTTCATCCCATTATAAAATCGATAAATTGATATAAAATTAACGATGTTAAAAAGACGATCCTCGAAAATAACGAGGAATTCAAATTCTCATAATCGAGACTTCGAGTCTCGTGACTAACCGATATTCAAATCGGGAACACGTTTCGAACCTTAACTCACCCCGAAGACCACAAAGAAAGGCCTACCCATTTCAAGATTGCTCGTTATTAACTCAATTACCGTTGCTCCCAATTAGCAGTCACGCGCGTGGTCCAACGTGCCAAGCCAATAATTACAAGGACATTAACGTCCAGGTGACAAAAACCAGCTTATGCAAAACTTCGAATCACTAATAAGGAGAAAGAGGAAGGAAAAAAAAAAATAGTGTCTCCGAGGGAAGGGAGAGAGGAGGAGGAGCGAGAAATGATACGGGGCAAATAATAAACCGCGGGGACTCGTCGTCTTTGTCGTCGTCATCGTCGTGAAACCGTGAAAACGGCGTAGCGATGGAGGGTGAAGGAATGGGCGAGAGGAGAGGAGAGACACCTGGTTCGACGAGTCGGAGCCACGTGAAAGTGGCCGGCAACTTTCGTGATCGCGGGGGCCACGTGATCCCGAAGCCGCGACACAAGGGCGGCGAGGGGACGAAGGATCCAAGCCCGGGATCGGCACCCGCGATCTCGTCTGGCCTCGATCGGTTTTACACCGAGATCGAGAAACGTATATAAATACAACGCGATACGAATTCGTGCACCCGAGCCCAGGATCCTTATGAGCCACGATCCCCTTTCCGCGATCGTCGATACGATCGACGACGGTCTTGGAAGTCGATGGATTTAATTGGTGGCCGCTACGGTTAAACCAGTGTCGCGAATGGAGTCCGCAATTGCGTAAGATATTCGTCGAAAGGGATACGAGAAAGGAAGCACAAACACGAAGATGGTTAGGAAAAAATAGGAAACGAGTTTTGTGGGGAGAGATGGCGAAGAGTGTCGAAATTGAAATTTCTTGGCCTATGTAATCGTTTAAGTTTAAATTTGTCTAAAATCTGAATGTAATTATTCACGAAATGTATGGGATAAAAAAAAAAAAATTCCAATATAAAATGTTATGATAATTCGTATTAATTAATTAATTTAGTAAATGTATACGTCATTTCTCAAAATCTATTTGCTAAATAGAAAATTAATAAAACAACAATATCAAAATCAAATGTATATTTATTAATAAAAATATTAATTCATTAATTGAGACATTTATATTAACTTTTTTTTACAACTTGTGTAATCGATATTGCGTATTTAAATATTTAGGAACATTGTTAACAAAAATATTTATCTAAATTGATATATTTTTGTTTTTGCATGATTTTATCAAATCAGATTTTCACTTATAAAAATTTAAACTTCGTTATTTATTATTTTATTATTTAAATTAATATATGCGTCATACGTTGATTAGCAAATATACTTATTGAATGAATACATTTACCGTATCAGTAAATTTAGTAAACAACCTCCCGGAACAAGTTTTGTAACGATATCGGTATTGATAGTTAGACTTCAAAAGTTGTGCGATTGAATATAAATAATAATAATATAAGAGAGCCTTAGGCGATAGAATTCCAGAAAAACGATACAGAAATATTTCTAAGTAAAGTGAAGACGCAATACGTTACAAAAATAAATATACTAACACAAAATTTTAACATATTCTGCTCTCATCTGTTTTATCTGTATGCTTGAACTATCTAAATATAGTATATGTGTATGTGTGTATAATATATATTAAAAAATGATACAGTATAAACTTGACATGTTGATACTTCAACGTATAGTATTAATAAAATGTTAATAATTGTATTAATAAATATTAATTGCAATAACATGTAACGATATTACATCATTTTCATTAATTAACATAAAAAACGTAGAACATAACGATATCTATAATATTGGAGTATGCACGCGGTCGAGCGCTGTATGTATGGTCAACCACGTGACCTGTAAGAGCTTAAAAGGTCAGCTGACATCAACGAACCTGTCGTATGACAATATTTTTTTGTCTCAATATTTTATGATCTAGCATTCGAATTTATCGATATTACAAAAAAAACTGTCAACTTGCGGTTAATTTTTTAAAAGAAAAATTTCAATTCAATATCTTCTTAGTATTTCGCTTTGTAGAAATCGTTTAAATAATTAAACTTTTAAACAATGTATTTTCCCGCCAATAAGATCACGATGCGAACGCTGATTGGCTAGACACACGATGTAGTACCAATCTCGTTCGAAAAGATAAAACCGAGACGACGATAAAAATGGCGGAAAGGGCTATTGTCTTTGAGACAATTATAAGTGATACGAATCAGACGAGACATTTTATTACGGTATATAAACGCTAACTAGAAACGCGGTCTGACAAGCAAGACACCCAATCACCTGTCAAGCAACGTGGCGACCGGCTAAAAGCACGCCGTCGAGAAACCCGTTTTTCCGGGTACCTCATCGCACGCGACGAATACGATTTAACATGCGTTATGCGAAACACGAAATATATTGCTGAACGAAAGAAAGCAAAGATATGGGAAAAATGAAGGAATCACGTATTGGTTAGACTCACGTTTTAGTGGTTTTGGGTTGCTCTGCTTGCGGCGTGACATCCTCTGCGTTCTGCCATCACCAAATCAGCATCGACATGCTTGGCATCGTTGCAGGTACACGCGAGAAGACAAAGATCGGTTGTTCCAGATCGTCGTGACGTCGTCGACATATAACAAATGACACAGCACACGCAACGAAATTGGCGTTAGACGAAACAGGTTGTTTGTAAGACAATAAAGCCAGGATAAAGAGATAAAAAGCAAAGAATAACGAACACTTCGAGAGGCACAAAAAACGTTTTCTGATCACCGGACAATGTATGTCGTTGACAAATGATATTTTCTCGTTCGATGGTTTCGAATTGTTTTTTAATTGATCTTATATTCCTTCTTACCCGTGTTTGAAGTCGATTCTCGCGTTTTTACACGCACAAGTGTCGACGAAAAACGTATACACGCACCACGACAACTCGCACCACGGCCGCTGTCAGCGAGCAACTAAACAAACGCGATACCAAACAACCCCCACTCCTACAAATGCAGCGTGACTACGTGTAACGGAGTGGGGTAATTGCAGAGGGGATAAACTCCGCCCATTATTCGAGTTCAGCTCTCGAGAGCGGGAAATTTTAAAGATACGTTTACCGACAGAGAATATGATCGATTACCTGAGATGGCAGTAGCGTGTCAATATGCACAAGATATCAATTATTTTAAATTCAAATTAAAAGAATGTAAAAAAATATAAAAAATATTAATAAAAAAAGCTACAATATTCTAATAATTTAACTTCTTCCATTATACAATAAATTTAATAATTAATAGATAAAAATAAATATATATAAATAGAAAATAAAACATAATTTTAAACAAAGTCAATTAATGGTATTATCTAATCATCTTAAGCTGTATCATACAAAAATCTTATATATTATAAATAATTTGTAATGAAAAATAATTATAATTATTTATTGGTAACCTTTAAAAGATCTTTAGCGACATCTATCATAGAATAGTACAATTTTAAGACATAATATAATTCATACTCGTATGATAATTAATAGAGTAAGATTTTTTATATGGACAACAGTAGATATTAAAGATATCATGTATACCGACAAAAATTTATTTTTCATTAAAATAACTATTAATATAAGTCTTCATTTAAACTATGATATGTTAGAATTATACGATACATATAAATGAAATTTAAATTTTATTATTATATTTTGATATTAAAATAAACTAAGCTTTTTTAAATTAAGTTGTATATATATAATATTGTAAAGTATGTAATATATCATAGTTTTAAAAATATATATATTAAATAATATTGTAATTATAGTAAATCAGCAAAAATTGACAATTTACATTTTTATTTTATAAATAAAATATATTTATTATCGATATTTTTTCAAAATTCATTTTCTAAAGTTGGAAATTTTTTTTTTTTATCTTTTATATTTATTTGCTTCTTCGATTATGGATGAGAGGTCCAATATCCTCAATTCGATCCAATTTTTACATGGCATCGTTTCTTCGAATGTAAACAAGTCAAAGACCAATTATTCCCACTACTATTACCGATACATTCTATTTTTGGACGAGAGCCGCGACTGAATTCAAACGATGCACCAAATACATCTGCAACCGAATTTTGTAATATATCAAATATATCTCCGTCAACAATACAAATTCTATCCTCCATTTTGAAAACACTTTTGATTTATCGTGTTTATGCCATTACTTTTTATAAAGAATTATGATCTGTCTAAGAAATATACCCATTTCATAATCCATGTATTGTAATATAAACTAAATCCGTCAAGAGTCATAATTTTAAATACTAACTGACATAATACGAAATTCTATGATATGAACACGGAAAATTTCGAACAATTCGTTCAATAGCGTTGCCAAAAATAAAATGACATTTTCAACAATTACACTTGTACACAAAAAACTGTAAACGATGCATAAACGATGGAATGATTTGTAATGATTGAATGATGTAATTTTATCGTAGAATTGTCTGAAGATGCATTGCACAAAGAATAAAAAGCTAGTGACGAAAAGAGAAACTTAAAAAAGATGAAAATGAAATTTTCTGGCATTATTGATATTATAGTTAAACAGACTTTAAAATAAAGATATTAATTTTAATAATGTGCTATTGTTTTATGCTATTACTTTAGTGTATTATTAAAGTTTTTCTTATAGATAATGACATTTTCCAAAGTAATAATTATTGAATAATTTAACACGTTAATACCAGTGCAACAAAAACATGAATGATATAGCAATTCTCTAAACGAAATGAATCGACCGATACGTGTATAGAGGCGAGCCTTTGTGTTGACGCCAAACGAGAAGGAAAAGTTTATCTCTAGATTTTTAAATAAAAAACATCGAACGTCTGTAAATCTCTATCATTGTTTGATAACTCATATACTATAGATAAACATCGATATTCAACGGAAGCAATAAAAGATTTTGACTACATCAATCTTTTCTTTATTCTATATCTGATCATAAAAGGAAAAATAATTAGACTATTAGATATTTTATCGTTCGCTAAAAATTTGATATCCTAAAATACTTACATATTTGTAAAAAATATTAAAAAAATATCTAAAGAAATCTAACAGAAGATTAAAATATCATCGACGTATCAATTAGCTATAATAATTGTAAAAAATTTAATTTTTTAATTTAAAAATTTTGGAATTTAAGATTTTTGAATTTTTAAATTATAAAATTTTAAATAATAAATTCAAGTTTGAGATACGATTTTCATATTTCTTTTAATTAATTTATCAAGACCAAACATTTTATTATTCGTGCGTGTTTCTTGACACGTATTAAACACTATGGCTATTTTTGTACACGCTTTTCCTCCTCGTACGCATTTCAAATGCGTACAACGTTTAGTTACCTCGATCATGATATTAATTAGGATTGCAAAACATACGTAGTAAGTACATTGATACGAAGATCGGGAAGGTCGAGTGGCCTTGAAGCCCTCCGTGGGGAAAGTAAGCATAGAGGAGATACGGATCGAATGTTTTGAACGAAATTTGTTCTTATATGATATATTATCCTCTACAGGAGGGGAGAGGGAAAGGGGAAGGGTAATAATTTGGAACTTTAGATTAATCGTAACGGATGCTTTTTTCACGATCATTTATTAGATATTTATTTTAAAAACAATGTCAAAGATACTTTTGTACAATTAACAGCGAAGCTAGCGATAAAGCATGAACAGAAGACGCACACTACGATCATCGATCACGAGTTCGTCGAATGATTCCCTTGTTGTCTATCGTGAACATTCGTTGTCTTTACATTCGTCAAATCGGTGGGACGCGTGCTCCTCACGAGAATCGATATTAAGTTAATTAAAGACTATAAAATTATTAAAAGCGACAAACGCTACCATTCGTGGCGCGCTATAACACACCCCGATAAAGATACGATGAAATAACAAGTAAAATTTTACGATAAGCATTTCATTATGAAAGAAACAATTAAAGTGATTTACACTTGTTAGTCTTCTAATTGTACCGGCATGTTTGCCGATTATTCGTGGGAATGTCGTCCTCGATTATTCACACCAGCGTAAATAAGTATGGTACGGTGTATCAAATATCTACTTTAATCGTTTTACCAATATAAATTGTAACCAGAATGATAATGTACAGAGAACGATGAAGATATCGAACGATAAAATTACTAGAGACGCAAGAATACTGAGAGAAAAGAATTTACATAGTAATATTCCATGCGATTGCTTGCTACGTGATAAGAAGCCTGCTTAAAAAATAGCGATAAGAAACCAATGGATATACACAATATACGTAGAAAATCACATAGAACGTGGCAAAACGATTTCAAGATTGTCATGTGTTCACCTGTTCCGCACAAAAATCTATAGATAATCACAAATATGAAAACTTGTCGAACGATATTGTGTTTATTTGTTTTGAACAATACAACAGATCAATCTATTTTTAATGAATTATTACGATACTGTTGCATATACATTGATAAGAATATGCAATTATATGTATGTCACCCTATACTGAACATGATTAAATAACTAGCTGCTACGGGATGCTCCATTTTCAAAGCCGATTATGACGTAGAATGTTTTTTCCAACGGCTTCGACTTCAAATATTGAATAATTCGAATCTCACGAATTTCATTAAGACGACATTAAGTCGAAAAGCCCCTTAAGAGATTCCATTAAAGGATTCATAATTTGAATTTTATTATTTTTATCGAATAAAAAAATAACTTATTTAATTAATTTTTAAAAAGAGATTCATAATTTCACTATTTTACAAATCTTTTTATTTTAAATTTCATTTACTTTTACTTTGTGCAGCAACTAAATAGGTCATATTAAATGAATTATACTAACAGTGATAATGGATAGATAGATTTCACAAGTTCATAATCTTATTGACCTATATAATATTAAAAATAAAAAAAGAATTTTAATTCGAAAAATAATAACACAAAAAGTTTTATTAAAACTAAGAAGTAAGTATATATAATATTAAAAATTAGTGATTCTCACAACAAATTTCGAAGGTAGAAAAAAAGTCAAAGATAATAAAATAGATTAATGACATGCAATAAACATTAGTTGTCAGACTCTTGTTTGTGAGTTAACTATTAGTTATCTCTCAATGATTCCATTTTGTTTTGTACGCTATATAAATATACAATCATTAACACAAACATTGTCTTGTTTTACAAAAATTTCCGTATTTTCAATATCGCAAAAAATTACAATTATAGAAGTAGATTTACTAAAAAAAAAATAATTTTTTTGATACGAAGAATCTATTTGAGGATAGCAATAGGTAATTTCCTGTATTTATGAATAACACCGATGATACATGTATATGCTACGTGCGATTTTCAAGAAAAAAAATTGAAATATTTAAAAAAAAAATATGAAACAAATATGAATTACTAAATATAATATTGAACAGACAATTCAATTTTCGTCTATTTAATTAATTATTTAACTTTTTTCTTTTATGAAAAATAAAATATTTTTATTTTTTATACAAAAATAAATATCTTAAACAAATACAATTGCGAATTTCGGTATAAATATTCAATGAACCATCTTACCAATTTATTGCGGAAGAGAATTGCGAAAGAGAATGTTAAAAAATAAGAGAATGATGGAAGAAGAGGCAAAGAGAAAAGTTAAAAAACAGTCTAATTGGATTTTAATTAATTAGTTATAAAGTAAACAATCAATATATTTAATAACAAATTGCACCAATTTCGTTAAAATTCGAGAATTTCGCTTTTATTTTCATATTTTTTAATTATATGATTTCTTCTATATCATGTAAATTCGTACAAAAAAAAATAAAAAGAAAAAATTTTAAGCAATAAAGTAATAAATATCAAAATAGACAACATTGTTATAAACTTTAGATATAAAGATATTGATATTCTTTAAAACAACAATTTATTTTTCTTCGTTCATCTATCAAATATGTTCGAGAAGAATAAAAATGATAGCGGAATATGGGAAAGTTATTAGAATTGAAATCATTCAAACATAATATTATAAGAACAAACATTTATTTTATAAACTTACAAAACTCTCACATTACAACGAGACAAAAAGGGAAAAGTGAGTGGCAAAACGATAATTTGGAGGCTCGCCTTGCAATACTTCACTCTTACGAAGTACGTATCGCATTCAGTCTTCTATCGCAACCAAACTATACCGACAAACAATCGCAGGAAGAGAAAAGCGAAGAGATAGAGAGAGCGAATCAGATAGCTTTAGAATGTGGTGTAGGAGGGTTGAAACTGCATGACGCTAGTGAGCGCAGTGATACCATGACGTATCGACCGAGCGCGCCACGCAGACTGACGTCATGATCACGGCCTCAGTCAGACAGCGAGCACGTGAACAGCACGCTGGTGATCACGCGGTCGTCGGCTGATACTACTCTTCCGATTGGTTGATTTCGACGAGCCCCTCTACACAATTGGTAGAAGTGAAGCGCGCCGCATGATCACACACACGATCAGCACAGCATGCCGAGCCAACCGACCTGAGAAAGCTTCATTGCATTACTAGACGTTCAACGATTACGTCCCTAAGCTACTTTTCGTTTGAAAAATATCGTATACGTTAGACTACATCTTCTCGTCAACGGACGAGCCTCTTTAACATACTATATACTCGTGCTACATTTTCTCTAAAAAAATGGATATTAATCAAACTCCTCTTTCACCACCGGCCTCACCCCAATTCAGACACGTAAGTGAATGTTGAATTAAAAGTACCGCCACTGCAGTGACTGACTAATTTGCCCGCGAAATATGAACATAACTGGAAATGACGGTCCAATCCTGTTTTATGTACATAATTTTTATTATATTTCTTAATTTTTTTTTTCTTATTTATTTTTTCTTCTTTCTTTTTTTTTTTATTTCATACATTTTTTCAGAGAATTTTACAAAATCATTTTTTCATAGATTTTTTCTTTATTTTAATTACTTAATTTTTTTTTATTTGTGCATAAAATTCAAAATATTTCATAAAAAATTTTCTTTATTTTTTTCTACAGATTGAACCACTTCAATCTTCGTTCAGCGTCGCAGCACTTTTGGGAGATAAACTTCAACAGAAAGCAAAGACCAATATGAACATAAAAAAAAGTAACAATGGAACTACTCGACCTGGTTTACCTCCAACTCCTCAACCTTCTGATTCGGAAGAAGATGAACCTCTCCGAAAAAGGCGACCTATGGAACAATGTGAATTAGCAAAAGTGAGTATTGACAAAGAGTTTTTTTGTGCTCATTTTTAATTACAAAACTATCTCATTTTGATTTTTTTTAATCGCTCTCATATATTATAAGACATATATGCGCATACTTTATAGAGTTGTTTTGCAATGACCTCATTTATTGCATGCATTCACTTTTACACCATTTTTGTTACTTATCCTTTGAGCAAATAATACCTTCTGAAGATATTCGTTTCAGAATAATGTAATTTTCACATTATTCTAAATAAATGGCTTTTATATATATATTAAATTAAAATCATAAACTTCATCTTTTCATTTTTTCTTTAATCATTATTATATACTAATAATATATACATACATATTATTTTTGTATAATTTATATATATATATATATTATACGTTATATATATTGTATAATAATAATTCCAAAAATATTATTCCCTTTAATTAAAATTTCATCAATCAATTTAGAAATGTTTATTAATGTAAATATTTAAAAAAGTGAAATTTATCAAATTTATATTAATTTTTATTATTTTTAATAGTTACTCTTGGATGGTACACCACCCCCGAGTCCAGAACCTGCCCGTGTGTCAGTGATAATGCGTGCCAATCGAGATGGTACCTACAGTCCTGCCAACTTGATACCAAAGATTACCACAATGTGTTCACAACTAATTCCACATAATTCACAACAGACTTCCAACCTACAGTCCGAACCAACCACGCTGCAGAATACAGTGGAATCGGAGAACATACTGAAGAGTCTTAAATTCAAAATGAGTCTACGGAAAGAAGAGATTATTATAAATAATAAAAATACTGATCGCGAGACTATTCAACCAAAATTACATCCTCTAGCACCAAAACCTGCACCAATCATGGTAACCGGATTGTTAGGATCTCCTTTGGTTCTTCCACGAGCTCCTCTTTTATTAGTCACTGCACCTACAACAACATCAAATATAACTACTCCAGAATCAGCTATACGACGTCGTGTTTATGAATGTGAACATCCAGGTTGTGGCAAGAATTATTTTAAATCTTCTCATTTGAAAGCCCATACACGGACTCATACAGGTGAACGACCATTTTCGTGTCCTTACGAAGATTGTAATAGACGATTTTCAAGAAGTGATGAATTGTCACGACATAAACGAACACATACTGGAGAGAAGAAATTTGCTTGTCCTATCTGTCAAAGAAGATTTATGAGAAGTGACCATTTAGCAAAACATGTTAAACGACACACCAGAGATAGATCTTCGTCTATCCGCGCCACTAGTGCTCAAACTTCTATCACACAAATGACACCCACACCTTTAAAAGTAAGTTTACTTCCTGTTATAGCACCACGCATAACACAATCAACTCAACATATAATTGCACCGCAATTGACGGTTTAAAAAATATAAAGTATTATATATTTAAGCCGTATCTAAAGCTGTGAATCGAGCTTTAATTATTGCAGGATTGAAAACCATTCCGACATTGTGAAAAAATTAATTGTTTTTTGATGGATTATCAAAAAAAAAACATTTATAATAACGGATATTCTCTGCGAAAAAACTTATCCCAAATTTGATGAAAAACAACGAAATATGAATATTTACAATAATATAAATTATACTTCTATGTTTTTTTATATGTACTGCATAGTGATTATATAAAAAAAAAATTAACAAAAACGTACTTAAAAGGAAAGCACTAAAAGCATGAAAAATAATAATTCATAAGATGAGGCTTTTTTTTGCCGTCCGAGAACCAAGTACCTAAGTGTATCTGTGATCTGTGATGCATAAGCGTGTTGATCAAGAAAGGATATTTATTTAAAAATACAAAGTTTTTTTATCAATTATGTACATAATGGTTACAAAATTATTAAGATTACGATATTTTTCATTATATAATTAAACTAATTATGGATATATATATATATATATATATATATATACATATGTATATATAACTCGTCCAATTAAATAACGTACCAGACAAATAAGACTTTAATATTATAAAATAAGTTTAAAAAATTTTTTTACAAAAATTAAAATTAATTAAATAGCCTATATAAAATTATTGTAAATATATATAATGTCTAACTTATTTTATATGTATTTCCTATATCCTTAAACATCTAATTATATGTATTAAAGATTTATAACAGTAATTTAATAATTTTCTTTAATTTTTATGGCAATTATTTATAAAATTGAGCAATTATCATTATCATTTGAAAAATTGAACATAAATTATTTAATTAAACATAATTATTAAATTAAATTATATAATTTAAATTTAATTAATATATAATTAATATGAACTTTCTTTTTATCATAAATCTTTATTTTCTTAACTTCATAAAAAAGTCAGATAAATATATAAATTTTTTAGTTCAAGTTAATTGAAAAAGAATAAATGATTTTTTAATATCAATCTTTGATTTATTTTTTTTAGTTAAAATTTAAATTTAGATAAATAATTAAATAAAACAATAAAATTTGATATCAATTGACCTAATTTGACATGAATATTTTTAAATATTTTATAATAATGATATAATTTTTTCTATTCATTTTATATCATAAAAAATAAATTTTAATAACATATAAAAATTGAAATATAAAATAAAATATTCAACAATTCTTATATTAAAATCAAAAATTTTTATCATATCATTGTATAGAAAATTGCATTCAAATGCATATAATATATAAGATATTATTTTATTTGATTAAAATCCATAAATAATGCAAATTTGAAGCCAATATTTTTTAAAATGTCTATTTTCTATCTTCAATAGATCTTTCATAAAAATGCAAGAATAAAATATATATATTTATATAAAAATAAATTTTTTATTAGGGAATAAATAAATTTTATAAAATTTTTGGTAAAATATATAAAATATAATAAAATATATAAATATATAAAAATATATATATAAAATATAACTTTTATAAATATTTCTGTAATGCAATATATATTTTAATATCTTTTATAGCTTGATTTATTATTTATTAATTTAAAAAATATATATATAGTTATATCCTTTATCATTTTTAATGAATGCAACTAATAAAAATTCATATAGAGAAAGAAAAAATTTCATTGTAAGCATTATCACATTCTTCATATTAGCAAAAACAAAATCATGTTAAATACGTCAAATATAATTCACAGACATCGATTTAAATACAATTTTTTATTAATTGTTTGCCTTTATGAAAAAAATAATTTTAAATAGACATAAAAATATAAATATATTTTCTGTTTAATAATCTTTACAAAGAAAGAAAATTTGTGACAGTTATAAAGTTATTCTTCAACATTAATTAAATAAATTAGGATAAAATTATAATAACGTTATTTTGTCAGAAATATATATATACGAATTTTTTGTTTTCTTTTATTGCATTCTATTGATTTATATATTACTTTGTATAAATCGCATATTTATAATCATGTATATTTTCATTTTATTAATACTTTCATTTATTATTAAAATAATTCTTAATAATATAAAAAATTAAATATATTAAAAAACAGAATGATATAATTTTTAAGTTTGCATTCATATTGTTTATAAACTAAAACTAATAAATTATACGGGTCAACTGAGATATGATCCTTGTTAATGGCTTCTCACGAAATATCGTAATTTCTTGCATCAGCCAAGGACTTGAATTCTTTCAATATTGTAAATGTCACAAACAAGTATGGGACCGGTAGATGATGTAAAATGTCTATCTGATTACCCTTATTTGCTTTTATTAAAATTTTTTTTTTATTAAAAAAACGATACATCAAAATTTTATCTTGTAATAAACATATAAAATAATTATTCAATAATAATAAAATTCTAAATAAATAAAATATTAAAATTAAATTATTCAATATATCATAATAAATGTCATCAAAAATTATTATAAATTATTATAAAAATATTATATATGAAATAATATCTTTTTACTTCTAAATTTTATTTATAATAAAAAATACTAAAAATAACAATAAACAAATCTCATCTTATTATAATTATATTTATATCTTATTATATTTTAAATTTAAATGTAACTTTATATTCAGTTTTTATAAATTTGTTTATTTTACTTAAATTAAATTTATTTTAAATCTTTAAATCATTAAATATAAAATTCATTTTTTAATCATCAATAAAGTGCAATATCTTCTAAACATTGCATCAAGAACTAGAATTCCACTCCTACATCTTTCATAATTCAATGGAAATAAAAAATGGAAATTAGACGATAAATTTATTCATATACATTTATCAATCATTCATTATTAAATAGCTTATAGTATATAATACATGCTTATACATGCTACTTTTTCTGATGTAAATTTTTATAAAGGAAAATTAAACAAATTATTTATGTTGTTATGAAAATTTATTATTAAATTTTTATAATAATTTTATTTTTTATATTTTATAACTTAAATAATAATAAAAATTATATATTTCATATAAAGTATGTACATTTTGTTTGTATTTTTATTTTATCAAAATAGACTGATGTTATATGATGATATGAATAATATATTATAAAAATAATATATTATAAAAATATTTGTATTATAAAAATATATATTTTCTAATATAATATAAAAATCTCATAATAAATTATGAGATAAAATATTTAATCAATTTGCATTGATGCATTGAAAAAAGTTCAAATTTAATTATTAAATCCATTTTATTTATCAAAAAAATATAATATTTCTAAATATTTATGGTTATTCTTAAGCAATTACTATTTGTCATAATTTCAAAAATGCATTTTTAAAGTTTCATTCTTATAAAGACATTCAATTTTCTATCTATGAAAACTTTTACTAGGATTAGATGCCATATCATATAATGTTTGACATGGTTTAAATGCATCACCATAATGATTTTGAAATTCTTCCATTTTTTTCACTAATCTATCAGCACCATAAGAATCTACCCAACGAAAAGGTCCACCAGTAAATGGAGGAAATCCTAATCCAAAAACAGCTCCTATATCACCTTCCAACTAAAAAAATATTTATGTTCAATAAAAAATAATATAATTCAATAATTTAACTAATATATTATATATATATAATTATAAATTTTACCGGATTAGCTAAAATATTTTCCTCTAAACAAAGTATTGCTTCATTAACAAAACGAGATACCATTCTTAATTGACGATCTTCAATAGTTGTATTTCCTTTTGGCTCAAGTTTATATTTTTTTAAAATATCTAATGCTGAAAGATTAACATTTTTATTCTTAACATTAGTTTCATATATATATATTCCTTTGCCTGATTTTCTTCCTGAAAATAACATGTATTTCGTTAAATATATATACATAAAGAAATGTAAAGTTCTATACAGACCCGCGAAGCCGCCTCGAGATTTTATGTATTATATTATCACTTAGAGTACGCGAAGCAAGCAAACAAGACAGATTGAGCCACAATGAATACATGTATTTACTTACATCTAATACTACTTGTTTATAAAGCATAAAAAAAAAATTATTCCAAAATTATTTATTTTGTTCCAAAAATATCTCTAAAAAATATGTTCTGTTAATTTGTTTTTGAAATCATCTTTTTGTACAATGTACAATTCAATTACACGTTTGTATTATAAACTTTGCTTAAAATTATTACTAATTATTTATTACTTATTACTAATACTTTTATTTCAATATGTATTTAGACAAAGCAAACAAAGAACTGCGAGGTATTTTTGATTTCAAAATTTAAAAAATCGTCCGATGTTTTGTCCAAGTAAGGCGAGGCATGCCTCACGATATTATATAATAAAAAACTGAATACCTAGAAAACCAGCTTTAACCATGTCATTGAGTATATTTACATCTCCACCTTTAAAACGTTCACCTAATTCCTTTATAAGGTATGTACTTATATGAGCACCAACATCAATTCCAACTTCATCTGATAAAGTAGCTGCTCCAACAGGAAATCCAAAATTTTTAGTTAAATTATCCAGATATATAGGATCCACACCTTCCTATTTTCATAGAATATAATTTTATATATTGAATATTATTTTATAAAATGTTATATATATATTGTATATATATAAAATTTTATTTTATATTTTTTTATTTCCATATATAGAGTAATCATCTTCAATTTCATTTGTATTTAAAAAATTTCGAAACTTAATTTATTAAAAAATAATGTCTTAAACAAAAAATATTTTTTTTTTTACTTATTTTTATATTATCTCACTTGCATCATGATTTCAAAGACATTCTATATAACAATAATATAATAGTAAATATAAAAAAATAAAGACTACCTGCATTAATCTAATAGCTTCAGATAATAAAGCACTCAGTATTCTTGTTGTATAAAATCCAGGACCATCTCCAATAATAATAATTGTTTTTCCTTGTTTTAAGCCTACATCAACTGCAGTTTTAATTGTTTCAGTCGATGTTCCTTTATGTGTTATTATTTCTAACAATTGCATTTTATCTACTGGAGAGAAATAATGCATTCCAATTACCTATAACATAATTATACTAAATTAAATACTAAAGAATATATAATAATATATATATAATAATAATATAATATATAATAATAATAATAAAAGAATATAAATACTAAAGAATATACTAAAGAAAATATATTAAATATTATACTTACTTTATCTGGACGACTACTCGCAGCAGCTATTTCATTAATAGAAATTGCTGATGTATTTGTTGCAAGTACACAGTAATTTGGTGTATTTGCTTCAATTTCTTTTATAACTTTATGTTTAATTGTAATATCTTCAAATACAGCTTCAATTACGATATCTGCATTTTTAAATGAACTATAATCTAATGTAGAATCAAGTTTAGAAAGATATTTATCTTTCTGAAAGCTAAAAATAAATTTAAGAAAGAATAATAAAATTTGATAATTTGGAATTTTTATGTATTCATACATGTGTATAAACATGTATCATATTTTTAAAAATTAAGAAACTTTAAAAACTAACTTAGAATATTTTTTTTTTTTCACAGCAGCATCCATTCCTTTCTGTATTTGATGAACACCACGATATAAAGCAGTTTCATTTGTATCTTTCATAATTACATCAAAATCTTTATCTATGCTTACTTGAACAATACCTGCTCCCATAAGGCCAGCACCAACAACAGCAATTTTTCTGAAATATATATATATATAATTAGTATTTTACAAAAAAATTATTTATTTTTACATAATATATATAAAAATATGCATACTTAACAGCATTTTTTGGCACTCCAAAACGATTTTTTTTACAAGTAGTTTGTCCAAAAAATAAATTTATAAGACCTTTACATTGAGGTGTAACTCCTAATTCACCAAAAGCTTTAGATTCTGCTTCATAACCAAATTTTGGTCCCTTATCTAAACCAATACGTATTACATCTAAGACTTTAAACGGGGCAGGATAGAAACTTCCAGTTTTCTTCATTACTTTTTCTTTTGCTAGATTAAATATTTGATCCTTTACAAAATCAAAGTATAACGCATAATTCAGAAATTTATCAATTAATGTTTTAGAACTTCGATCAATTTTTAAGGTTTTATTTGTAATATCTTGTGCAACTTTAATAGCAGTCTCTTCTAAATATCTCATTGTACTGGAAATATTTTAAGTAAGTAAAATTTTCATACTTTCTATAAATATATATTAAATCTATATATATATATATATATATATATCTATATCTAAAAATATATCAAATCTTACTTTTCTTCTGATGTTCCAATGCCAGAACCAAGACAATTCACTAAAAGATCTACAAGTCCTATTTGCTTAGCTTTAATTGCTTTAACTTGTTTACCAGTAAGAATCATATTTAAAGTATTAGGAAGTGATGTTAATTGAAGTAATCTTTGTGTACCACCTGCACCAGGCAAGATACCTAACATTACTTCTGGTAAACCTAAACTAGTTTTTTGATCATTTACAGCAATTCGATAATGACAAGCCATAGCCATCTATATCGATTAAATAAAAATGTGAATAATAATGAAAACTATATCTTATAAAAATAGAATGTATAAATTTATTAAATTACATACCTCCAAAGCTCCTCCTAAACAAGTACCTTGAATTGCAGCTATAATTGGTTTTTTACTTTTTTCTATTTTTTCAAAGAGTTTTTTGACTTCAAAAGATATTTTATAGCCATCTTCTGGAGTTTTGAAAAAACGTAGCATATTAATATCAGCACCAGCAGCAAAGCAACCTGGTTTTCCACTTATAAAAATTATTGAATTTACAGCAGAATTTTGTTCTATATTTTTTAGAACATCATCAATTTCATACATTACTTCTGAATTTAAAATATTTACCTATATCGCAAATAAAAATTAAATTTATTTTATTTATTAAATTATTTGTGAAACTAGTAGAATTATATATACCTTAACTCCTGGAGAGTCTAAAGTAAGGACTGCTACATTATCCACAACTTTATATTTCAAATGTTTTAAATTTGTTGATATACTCATTGCTCTCATTGATTTATATAATTCTGAAAGTAAAATTTACAATAAAATCAAAATAAAAATTATACAAATTTTTATAATATATAATATTTTATTATCTATTTCAATAATTTTTATTAAATATTTCGTACTTTCTTATTTTAGTTCTTTCTTATTTTATTTCGTACTTTATATACTTTCATACTTTATTAATATCTTTAGATTATATATATATTATATATAATACAATATTGTAATAAATATTGTAATAAATACAATATTGTGCAAATTTTTATGTGATATAGATATATTATTTAAAAACAAATGTTCATATAAAAATATAACTTTTTTTATATATAATTACCTGTTCGTGTTGATATATTTTTACTAATGTGCGAAACATTTGCAAGAGCACCCAATAATCTGTATTGTGACATGTTTTAGAATATTGAAATACCCTATTCTAGAAAACAACGTTAATTACACATGGAAGATTGTACAGAAATGAAATACCGATTACTACGCATGCGTATAATTATAGGTAACGCATATAATTATTGTAATATGTTTGCTGGTCATGAACTTTTAGATCATGACATCTTTAATTTCAATTTATTATATTTGAAAAACATAAAAAAAAATAATTATATATAATATATATATATCAAAATCAAAATCAATTTTTTTAAAAAATTAGATGTTTTTTGAACAATGATTTAATTTAATTTTATAAATATTAAATATTTTTAAAATACAAATATGTGTAATACAATATTGTATTATATATACATTATAATTTATAATAAATTTGTAAATTTATAAATTTTATAAGATCTTTATTATAAGAATAATATTTTTAATATATATAAATATTTAATTTATATTATTAAAAGCTTAAATATTTTCATATAAATATTTCATATAATTGTTTATATTTCATACATTTGATTAATATTTATAAAGTTAAATACTAGTACAAGACAAATAATATGAATATTATTTTAAAATTAAATAAAATTTATAATCAATACAGTAAAAATTGGTACATATTAATTTTGATATCGATATTTAATTATCTGACTAAAATAATAATAATAATAATAATAATAAAAAGTTAAATCATATAATGTTTATTTTTTTTTTTTAAATTTGATATCATGAATAAATTATATGTATATACATATATTGATATTACATGTAGAATATTATGATATCTTATGGGTATCTCTGAAGTCTTTTATACTTTTATACTTTATCTATATAGTTTATATATAGTTGTATATAGTTTATACATTATTTGTTAATACTACTTATATAGTATTTTAATATTAGTGATTACTGTTGTAACGTTATTGCTTTCTAAATCATTCAAATAATTAATGAAGCAATAAATTAATATTATATGTATATATTATGTACTTTAATAAAATCGTATTATTCGGAATTCAGTATTATCAAATAAAAAATTGTTATTATGATTTAGAATATTTATTTAGTTGATTTAAGAAAATTGAGAGAATTAAATTAGTTTTAATTTTGATTATTATTAGTATTGTAATTTTATTCTATACAATTTTATAAATAAAAATGGTAAGGCAATTTATGAATTTACAAATTGAATTACATAATAAAATATTAAATGTTAAATATATTTCATGCAAAAAATATTGTATGTTTATTTTCAATATTCAAAACAAAATATACTTTTTATGTTAAATATATGATATGAATATATAATCATAATATACGAAAATGTTCAATATTCAAATAGAATGAAAAAAGAATATGTGTGATATTTGTAATTCTATTCTATATAACTTATTAATTATATCTTTGAAAATATTTTTACAAAAATAATACAAAATGTTAGATGCCAAAACATTTTCATATAAGAAATATTTAATTGAAGCTGTCATAGCTTTAGTATGTGTATTTATTTTTTGTGAATATTTGTTATATTATCTTGTGCTTATTCAGGTAAGTTTTATTAGCATACATTATATTTACAAAATTCAAAATTTTTATATTTTAAATTCAATATAATAGTGTACATGGCCTATTTTGGAACCACATAAAATCGATATGACTATTACTCAACTCAAACCAGAAGAAACTCCTGTACATGCAATGTTTATAGCAGATACTCATTTATTAGGTTCTAAACATGGACATTGGTTTGATAAATTAAGAAGGTAAATTAAATAATTAAATAAATAATAAGTAATTTAATTTCCTAAAAGTAAATTTTTTCTCTATTAAAATTCACATTCTTTTTTTATAGAGAATGGCAAATGTATAGAGCATTTCAAACTATGATTACACTTCATAAACCAGATATAATTTTTATATTAGGTATTTAATAAAAAATGTTTAATGATGAAAAATAAAATTAATTAATAAATATATTATAATAGGTGATTTATTCGATGAAGGACAATGGAGTAGTTCTGCAGAATTTGATCAATATGTACAAAGATTTCATTCATTATTTTCAGTACCTAAACATACTCATCTTTATGTTGTTGCTGGAAATCATGATATTGGATTTCATTATGGTAAAATATTTTTAATTTTTGTAATTATAATATTAATATATTATTATATAAATATATTTTTAATCACAAAATATTTTTTTAGGAATTACACCATATTTAAATCAACGATTTGTAAATGGTTTAAAGTCACCAAGTGTAAAAAGAGTTAGTATTAGAGGAAATCATTTTGTTTTAATTAATAGTATGGCACTGGAAGGAGATGGATGTTTTTTATGTCGTCCTACAGAAATTGCATTAAATAAAATTGCTAGTAAGATTAATTTTTGTTAAAAAAAAATGAATATTTATAAAAATTTATTAAAACTTATGTATAAATAAAAATATTTTTTTAGCACATTTAAAATGTGCAAAAAATACAGGAAATAATTGTAACAAAGATAATGTAATTTCAAGATATAGTAGACCAATTATTTTACAGGTTAGTAAATAATTTTATTTCATAAAATAAAAATGATTATATAATATATAATCATTTTTATAAATAATTAATTATATAATATAATTTTTAAATTAGCATTTTCCAATGTATCGCGAATCTGATGAAATTTGCAATGAACTTGATCAAGCACCAGATGAAATAAAAGATATCAAGTTTAGAGAACGATGGGAATGTTTATCAAAAGAAGCATCTGAACAAGTATGTAAATATTCTAAAAAAATGATTGATCTAAATGATTATAATTAAACTTATATAAAGAAATTTTTATAGCTTTTAGATATATTGAATCCAAGACTTATTATTAATGGACACACCCATCATGGTTGTAGAAGAATACATAGGAAAGATATATTAGAATTTACAATATCATCTTTTAGTTGGCGTAATAAAGATAATCCTTCACTATTATTGGTATGTTCTAAAGTTCAAAAACATATTTAATTCAATTTTATAATTTTATATTATTATATTAATATTTTATAATATTATATTATTATAAATTTTTAAAATGTTATTATATTTCAGGGTGTATTTACTCCCAATAATTATTCTGTATCAAAATGTTATATGCCTGTAGAATCTACAGAGATCAAAATTTATATTATTAGTATAATGTGCATTTTCATATATTTTATTATAAAATGTAAACTAAAACAAAATCGATATTATCTTTTAAAATTTCATTAAAAATATATTGCTATATATTAATATTAATAAAAAAACAAAAAAATTACAAATATATAATTATAAACATAAGAAAAAAACATAGAAATATAAACCTCAGATTATTGAAAAATATTTATGTGTTTATATATATAAAATCTTTTACGTATTAATTACATATTATTTACATTATTTATAAAATATTTATCTTATTTATTTTTGTTATTCAAATCAATATAACTATACCTCAACTTTATCAAATTTTGAAAATTACTTATTTTATATATTTTAATTTTTTTTTTGTTTTTATTATTTTATCAAACAGCTATTCTATTGAAAAAGAAATTGTATATCAATATGTATAAAATAGAAAAAGAATAAGAATATTAAAAATCGCAAATATAATCAATACACATTTATAAAACTTATATACAACTATATGTTTATGATATATCAATATTAAAAATTTCATGAAATACTATAGTACAGATTTAGTAAATATAATACTTGAATAATTGAAAATACAGATCTTTATAATTATGCCAAAAATATTATTAAAATATTATTATTTTATATATTATATATATTAACTAAAAATATTAATATTATATAATTGATAAACATTTTATATGATATAATACATAATATATGATATAATATTAAGAAGTAATGTATACTTTCAATTTATTTGAATATAACTGATTATTAATGTTATATTATATGCATTTAATGCATATTTGTGTGTTAATAAATATTTATAAACATAATTTGTAAAATTTTCATCTTATTGTAATAAAAAGAAGAATAATTGTGAATTAATACTACTATTGTACTGATATTGACTATAACTAATATTACATATAAGTAAAGTCAAATAGATAGTACATCCAAGAGTAATAAGAAAATAATTCTACATGCAAAAATTAATCGAAAAAAATTGTTTTTTCGACTTTTTTTTTTTACATATTAAATCTCTCTCTACCCAATAGTACAACTTGTTCAACTTCATTATGTATAACTTATAATATTATTTATACTTAAAAATGTTATAATTTTATATTTTTTATATTTTAAAAAAAATAATATTAATACTTAATTAATAATTTATTCATTTCTATATATGAAAATGAAATGAATAATTTATAAAATGAATTCATTTTATAAATTATAAGTACTTTAATACAAAATATTTAAGATTTAATAAACGATAAAAACTGAAAATTATGTATTAATAATGCAATGAATGAAGTTATACATCATTCTCTTTAATTACAATTTTTTCTGTTCATTCATAAATTTTACATATTTTTCATTATAAACAGAACAATTTTATAATATTTAAGAATATTATTTGGTAAATATAGTTCTCATTTGTAACTAAATGAAATTAATATATCGAAACTGAAAATAAACTGTACTATTTTAGTTTCACATACATTTCATTTAAAGTAATTAAATATTCTTTGTAACACACATTGAAACAGTGTTACTTTTCTTAATCACTGATAGGATCAATGATTGACTAGTCTATTTTTACAGCAGCGTATATTTTTCGAATAAATGCATAAGCTGCAAAAAATCCTATTGTACCAGTTAATAACCAAAATGTTAAAACCATTAATCCAGTGTAACCAAAATACAAAAGTGTTGGAATTAGTTCTGTTATTTCTAATTTTGTCATAAAATAAAAAATTGAATAAGCTAAAACATATACAGCTGATCCTCCACTGACAATAAAACTTCTCCACCACCATCGATAATCCTAATAAAGAATAAGATATATAATAAGTATATATATTAAATAAGATTGAAAATAATTATTTATTACTTACTTCTCCACATAATTGAAAATAGACCATAACTATAGAAATTTGAGAGCAAGAAATAACAAGTATACAAAAAACTAGAAAGAGAAATCCAAAGAGATAATAAAATTGATTTTCCCATAATGCAGTTAGGATGAAAAATAATTCTATAAAAACAGCACCAAAAGGAAGAATTCCAGCCATTAATGTACTGTAATAAATGATAAATACACTTGATTTCTTATATAATAAGAATTATATATATTCTTTCATGCTATTTTTATATACTTACCATAGTATTGGATTCATATACCATAATTGATCAGGAACTTGTCTGGGAATTTGATTTGTTCTAACAGGATGTGTGAATGGTTGTTTACGATATCCAAAGAAATATCCAAGATATACAAGAGGAAGTGAAATGCCAAACCATAAACATAACAATGCTAACATTGTTTTAAATGGTACTGCGCCTGAACTATGCTTTCCCCATATAAAGAAATTTAAGAAAAAACAAGTAGTAAATACTATTCCAGGAAAAAGCGTTGCTGTCTATAATAAATTATATGACAATATAAAAAATTTTGTTTTATTTTTTAAATTTTATACCAGTTATATTAATATGTTCTATATTTACCAATAACGCAGTTCTTCTCCATTTTCGACCGCGCATTGTTTTATAAAGTCGTGCAGAAAAATATCCAGCAATTAAACCAGAAAATACATATAGAAATATTGCACAGGTTCCAAGTGCACCTCTACTAGCAGGAGAAAGCATTCCTAACATTGCAAAAACTGAAAATATATCATAAAAGTAATAAATATATTTTAATAATAATATATTTCTTATAAAAGAATATAAATTCTTACATATTGTAATTAAAGCCATAAAAAATATTTGTATTCCACTGCCTATCACAGCAGCAAATAACCGAGGATTTGGAGGAGGTCGAAATACATCTCCATGAACAAGTTTCCAACCAGTTTCTTCAATTGTTTCATCTAAGCCTGCTAAACTATCACTCTCACCAGCATTGTAACGCGCAATATCTCTTCTTAGAGTTCGAACCATGATCATTGTTAAAATCCCTATATAATTTTATCAAAAATTTTTATATATTTTAAAATAATTTAAAAAAAATATCAATAATTTAAGAAAATATATCATAAATATTTACCAGAAAGAAAAATAACTACAATAAGTGAATTGATGATTGAAAACCAATGAATTTCAACATCACTCATTCCTAGATATATGTCCCATCTGCTTGCCCAACTTACATCAGATTGCTTCCAATCCACAGTATATAAGAATAGAAGTTTGGTTCCTTTAGGGTTAACAAATTGAAGATTTGCCTGAGGATGTGAGGGTAGTATACAAGTAGTTTTATCAAACTTTAGTTGACTTACATCAACTGAATGAGCTTCTACTTCAAATCCAACTACTCTAAATTCATTTCTATGAAAGATAAAAAGTAATTATATTTTGATGTATAATTTATATATCATATAATATTATTTATACTAACTCTCCATATTTATGATAACTTAATTTTAATTTAAGATAATTATTAATGTAATATTGGCCGTTCATAATACCACCCAAACGATATCCATGATATACAATTACATTATTTGTATCTTTCTGAACTTTTTTTGTTGCTGCTGGCAAATTATCAATTAACCTAAGGATAAAAAAAATTATAACAAGTACATATATAATACAAAATATAATTTCATATATGCTTACAAATGTACAGTATAATCATGTTGGATGCGTTCTATGACAAGTTGTGATTCTTTTTCATTCCATGTCATAAGTTCATTTGGTCCATGACATAATAATCTACACATTATGTTTTCTGCCATTGATACTTCATATGGTGTACTTACAATTCTATAAAAATAAATTGAATAAATTTTTAAAAAATAAAATTTAATAACAAATAATAAATCCTTACCTATCACCACGTAATACTTCTCCTAAATTTTCTGATTTATAATCCTTACTTCCATTTTTTGGTACACAAAAAGGAATAGAATAATAATCATATGGTAATTGTGTGTGAGTACTAGTCATTTTAACTGCTTTAACATCAATTTTTTGCCCCTTTTTAAATTCTACTGGAGCAACACCAGGCACATAAAAGCCATTTGTTTCAATTAATAAGCATATTATTACAAATATTGCATTGCTTTTTTTTAATCTCCCCTATTAATAAGAATTTTATTAATTAAAATAATTAATACTTTTTAATAATATCTATAATTGCGATGAATATAAATTTAAACATAATTTATTTATAAATATAAATACAAATGTACATGATTATTTATAATAATGATATTTTTATAGTTTTAATAGTTTTAATTTCAATTCATTATTATAAACTAAGTAATATTAACACTTAAGATATTTTTTTCGTAACTATGATAAACAATATTATTAAATTTTTGACAGGACTAATAGAATTGTATTTTATGATTACCATCATTGCAAAGTTAGAAAATATTATATTAAAAAAGAACTACTATATTTGATCAATAAATATTTTTTTTTTTGTAATATTTTATCTTAAGTATTAAACAAAAATAAATAAAATAGACTTACCATCCTTTAATTATTGTTTTCGTTAGAGGCGCGCCACGCCGTATTCTTTATTTTATTCTTAATTGCTTCTCGTTTCTATTGCGTTCACGTCAAAAATGAAATTTACTTCAACATGAAGTTTATATCGAGACATTTGTTAGTAAAATAATACAAGAATGATGCTTTATAAAATTCCCTAGTAAAATGATGTATATATTACTTTATATTGTGATATTTGTCAATAGTAACTTTTACCGATTTAAATTGTTTAAAACAAAAAAAACTTCATAATTTTTATAAACATTATGTTTTTTATATTTTATTAAATTAATATTAAGTATTTAATTGCAAAATTAAAATAAACATTAAATATTTTCTCTATCCAATAATTTTAATTATCTAAATTTTATTAAATAATATAATATTTATTTTAAAAAATTTATTTTATATTTTTTTAGTTTAATTTTATTTTTTTAAAAATCAATATAATTACAATAACATAATATGGTACATTTTCAATGTGATATTTAAAACATTAATTATCCTACAAAAAATTTTTTTGGCATTTATTCTTAAAATTCCCGCAATTTTTTATCCTTGTAATGAAAAGGAAGTGAACCTTTTATAAATATAATATATTACTTAATCAACCATTTAATTTATTTCATTTCTATAATTATAAATTTAATACTCATAAATAATACAATCATTATTTTTAAATCAGTAAAATTTTATTTTTTATTAAAAAATGAAAACATTTTTGCTATATAATAGAAGGTGTTTTGATCAAGCTTTTCCGAGCGAAAAAATATACCCCCGAAAAGGAAAATATCGTCCCACGTGGGGACTCGTTTAATTACAAGTTACGTTATTTAGATATGCATCTGTTCGATTAATTTTTATTTCAGAACAATGGTACAGGTAAGTGGAAACTTTTAAGTATATTATTTTAATAAATTTCCACGTAAATTGTCTAAATCAATGCATTTTTCTATCAGGTCTATTGGAAATTTTTGATTGTTTTTTTTTTCCGTTGTCATCCATTAGTAAATAGGAAAGATGGCAGCAGATTATTGCGCTTTTTTCCCCGTACATACATGGCTCCGACATTTTTCTTTAAATTAAGCCTTTCTATAAATTTTTAGGTGAAACTTATACAAAAACATTGGTTACATTTCGATTTTATGAACAAAATTTAGCGCGTATTTCATTTTTTAAATAAAATGTGCTTAATATTGAAATAAATAAGTTATATAGTGATTTTTATATATTGAACTTGTGTAAAATACGGTTGGAAGACGATAGAAAAATTTTAAGTGATATTGTTAAAGAATATTTAAATTTATGTGAAGTAAAAATTTAATGTTTTATGAATAAATTCATTGTTTTATGAATGAATTATAAATCATATTTATAAACATTTTTTTTTAAACAAAATATGACAATAATGAGGGTAGATTTTTCTTTGTATATTTAATTTGTATTCAAGTTTTATATTAAATTAAATATACATTTTCAATAATGAAAAATTATATTTACAGGCAATTGATGAAATGGAACAAAGAGATCTTCCACAGGCATTTCGCTTGCTTGGGGAAATGAATGCTAATGTCCTACAAGTTAATCAACTTGTAGACAATATGTTAGTCCGTGTCAAAAATGGAGAAATTTCTACAGATAAGGGTCTTAGTTTTCTAGAAATGAAATATCATATGTTACTTTCTTATTTGATTAATTTAACTTATGTGGTTTTGAGAAAATGTTCTGGAGAACGTATAGAAGGAGATCCATCAATTGATCGCTTAATTGAAATAAGAACTGTCCTAGAAAAAATCCGACCAATAGATCACAAATTAAAATATCAAATAGATAAACTTGTTAAGACTGCTGTAACTGGTACTATTAACAATGATGATCCAACTAATTTTAAAGCAAACCCAGATGCATTTGATAGTAATGATGAAGAATCTGATAGTGATCAAGATAAAGTAGATGGTTTCAAATCAATACAGGCAAGAAAATCTAATATTTATGTACCACCAAAACTTGCTGCAGTACATTATGGTCAGTATTTATGAATCTATATTATGTATGCAATAATTACACATTCATATATAATTTTCCAAAATATAACGTTTGAATATCTTATTTTTTTCATTCATAGATGGAGATGAAACAGTTACTGAAAAAATTCGTAAAGCAGGAGAAAGAGCTCGTAGACGTGCAATATCAGGTGCTGTTTTAAGAGAATTAAAAGAAGAATATTTAGATGCTCCTATTGAAGATAAACATGGTTTAGCAGAAAAGCAAGCTAGTCTAGGTCGAGAAAATAAACGAAAGATAGAATATGAAGAAAATTATATGACGCGTTTACCTGTTACTAAACAAGAAAAGCACAGACGTCGTCAAATAACAACTCTTGGTACACTTGGAGAAGAAATTACAACTTTTGGAGAATCATCTTCAGTATCTGCTAAAAAAAGAAAAGCTCAGAAAAAAGGCAAAGCTAAAAAAAGTAAATTATTTTATTTCATTAAATATGCTTATTTTATACTGAATGTTTTTATTTATAATATAATTTGATTCTTTTTAGGTTTCAAGAAAAAACGGCATCATTAAATCGAGTTTATAAAAATTTAAAAAGCTGAATTTCGTACAGCATTAATAATTAAATAAGGTAAAATGCAAATTTACTTCAATTCTTCTTGACAAATGCAGATGCCATAATACTCGTTAATAAGTTAAGATAATAACTCATAAACAACTAGTTATAAAAAAAAAAAAAACAATCGTCGACGGTGAAATAAAATAGCACGATGGTAATTTATTACTACATAAGACATACTAATGGTGTAATAATTGATAATTATAGTTAATAATGATTTTAATCTTTAATTGTTGTCTAAAATCAATTTTTATCTATGGGGTTGAAATATTCCATAAGTCACAAAAAATTTTCTGACGATATTAAGTATATGAAAAAAATGTCAAAGTACATACGAGCTTAACTTATAAAAAAATATCTATAATTGTGACAATTAATCAAATAATGGATTTCGGCTCCAGGATCTAAAATTGCAAGTTAAACGTACAAGTTGAAAGCAGAAAAATTTTCTGCTTTATTTTAAGATATTCTGCTATAGATGAGAAAACCAATAACATAGCAGGAAGAATGATATTGAATTAATTGTTACAAAAGCGTAAAAATCACAAGACATTCACAATGCAAGAATTAGAAAATTCAAATTTAACAGAAATGATTTTAGAAATTGCAAATATTCTGCAACTTCTAAAAATATTGTTCATCGTGCGATATCGCGTGTCTTAGGATTTTCTCGCTATTTTAGAGTAGAATGTAGTAGTTAATAGTTTTACTATTATATGTATGTTTCGTTTGTGTTTTTCCCCTGGTAAACTGTTGAGGCTATTATATCTTGAATATATAAGTCATCATTTATGTTAAGTTTAATTTTTTATAATGTGTTTATGCATTGTATTTGTTATTTTAATTAGATTGATTTGATTAAGTTGTTAAACTTATATTAAAAGTAATATAAGGATAACACGAATGTGTCAAAATTCAAAATTGATATTGTCAATTTCTCGATTTCTATTTAGGTTTACTGTATTTAGTTTTTTAGAGAGAGGGTATGTGTGATATTAAAAGAAAAACTAATATACGAAGACTAGAGCGAAAATCACTTCTGCAATAGAATAGAATTTGTACAATCAAATTATAAGAAATATCCATATCTTGTGCTTAAATAGATTTCATTTTTTAAGTATTAGATGTAACTTTGGGTATATTTTTAAACCCAAAACTAATGTTTCCTTTTAAAGTAAAGGAAAAATGATATCAAATGCATTTAATATAAATTATTACATGGATATTTGTATCCAGTAATTGTTCCTGCAGAAGTGATACGCATTACCTTCAAAAATACTAATTCGTTATATGCTAACCAAGGGCTCAACCATCCATAGATGTTATATTTTTTACAAAAGTGTTCATAGATTGAGCCAACTTGGTAATGCATGATGTTACATATGCCCTCTCTTTTTCAATCTGTGAAGACGATTAAAATGTGATAAATTATTCATGGAATAATAGTTAAAGAAACTAACAGAATAGCACAATTGCTGGGCATTATTTACAAGTGCTAGCAAGCCTAATGTCAGCAGCCTTGTCGTATTTGGTAATGAAGTTGGAATACTGAATAGCGGGAAGATTTTGATTAATAATGAAGGTATACTTAAAAAATCTCATGCTCGTTTAATGTACGGCATGCACAAAATAATTAATGCAAAATTACAATTGGTTTCAAAATTTGCCCGACATTTAGTTTTCTCATACTTTAAACATAGATGATAATTTTTGAAGCACACTTACAACTGAAATAACTGTAAGTCCAAAATACTAAGTCGTGTGTGTGTGTGTGTATATTTATATATACATATATAAATAATATATATTCATCATTTTTACTTTCTGAACTGTTTATAAATACTCATTGAAAAATCATGCTGTTTGCAATAGATAAAAAAGATTTGAATTAAATAATATTTATATCTTATGATCATATCTGTTTGTTAAACATAAAGTTCTTGATATGTTTACATATTTTGGACTTATAGTAAAAGTGTATGGGTGTAAAAAATATTCATATGAAACACATATCCACACACAACATATAGCAGCAAAGTAATAGGATTACATTGAATACACTACCTCAAATCAATAGAAATATGAATTTACAATAATAGAACTGCATCAGTTACGTTTACATTGTTGTGTTATTGTTCATTTATACATTTACTGATAACGTAATTTTGTTATGAAATATATGATACATATTATGCCTTATAAAAAAAAAAATATTTAGAGTTTGTTATCTCTTTGACCTGCTTAGCAGGTATGAATTTTTTAGCAATGTACAAAGAAAGCACAAAGTATGTAAACGTTACTGTGAGCAGGGAGTTTAAAGTAGTCCTTCAAATCCAACAACGCTGCCGAATACCAAACTAAAAAGAAAAACAAAGTATCTTTGCAGCAAAAACGAGATAAAAATGATTTATTGACTACATTTATAGTCTGAAGAATGTAATGTTTCATTTATTAATGAATTTTGTATAATTTATGTACTAAGACAATTCAATGTATGTGAGAGAGCGAGAACGCGCGCGCGCGAGAGAGAGAGAGATAATTGTATATTACAAATGGTTATTATGAATGAATTATTATTATTATAAATTAATATTATTATAATTATTATGATTATTCTGATTATTATTATATTATCATTATCATGATCATCATCATCATCATCATCATGTAGAATGCTTCTTACTGACTGAATAAAATGTTTTCAATGTCAATAATTTATTTATACATATGTAATAAGCTTATGTTTGTATAATATGAAATCATATGAAATTAACAAAATTGTCTTCAATTAGATTCTTTTACTAGTGAATTCTAAACATGTTGGTATCATTGTTTTAAATTTAAGACACTTGAATATATCTTCGTAACGTATGTCAACGACATATCTTACCAATTTCTTTCAGACGGTCTGCCTGTCGTTGATCTGTGGCACGGCCGACGTGGTGGTAAGTGTCTTTTTAACGATAAAAATTAAAATATAGATAACTATTTTTTGAATATAATAATTTGGTTAAAATATTAAATGTTAAATGTTTGATATAATGTATGTTAGCTTTCATAATTTTAGATTTTGTAATATTAGCCATATTAATTATTGCATTAATAGAATTTAGTTTTTATTACTTATATATATCAGATTTTATTTATGTCATTTATTTTCTATTTTATATAATTTTAATAAGTTATATTTTCTTCCATTTTTTTTTCTTTTTTATTCCCTTCCACTTTTCCTTTCCCACTCTTGTTTTCCCCTTTCTTTTGCTTACTATCTCTCTTTGTTCTTTGTACATTTTCCTTCTTCTTCTAACGTGCCTTTCAAGATGTCGAAAGTGCCAGAGCGCTCGCATGAGGACTATAAATTATTTTTATCTCTACGTAGACCATAGTAAAATAACCTGCTATTGTAAAGAGTCTATGTTTCGCATTAATTTCAATAACTGTGATAAATATTGTTAAAATTTGCGTTAGTATATATTAAATGTTTAATTTTTTCTTTTCTTATTAATTATTTTCTTCATAAACCACTCTTTTCCTTAGTTATTTTTAAATCACCCGCGGCGCAAAACTATACATCGAGAATTTAGAATATACTTTTCAAAGTAATTAAAGTTAAGATAATATATTCCGTTTTTCTTTATATTTTCTTTATAATATTAATTTTATTATGATTTCAAGTTATTAGAAAATATAAATATAATAACATTAATAATATAACATCAATAACATAATAACATTTATATATATATTAATTATATAAATAATCAAATATCGAATAATGTCATGTTATAAAAACATCCCATAGTTTATGAAAAAAAATCAGTTTTATGTAAGTATATTCTTATTTTATCTCTATTTTTTTCAAAATATATTTATATATTCTTAACTTTATGAAAATAAATTTATAATTTTAAATAATTAGAAATTATGTTTAATTATAATTTTATAAAATTATATTTAATCTTTAATTATTTAATAAATCTTTTATTATAATTTATTTATTTTATTTTCTTATTTTTTTTATTTTTTTTTATTTAAGATTAAAAAGAATGGCCGCTACACAACTAAATCGAGCACGAACCATCAAGAAAGTTGAAAAACCTCGACCGCTTAAACTTAATCAACGCCACGCGACCGTCGATGGGCGGATTACGACTGGTAATTACTTTATTATAATTATAATAATTATTATAATTATATTTACATTAATTTATTTATATAATTTTCTTTTTCTACATTATACTTAAATATATATTTAAAATATATATGTATATATATATAATATGGATTTTAATAATATAATTTTTTTATATTTTTATATTCTTAATGTATAATTAAATTTAAAAATTATATTTTACAGTGGAGGATATAGTCTCCTTAATCGACAATGTTGCAATGCAACTAACAAATGGCTTCCATGACCGAGCGCTGCAAATAAATGTGATTACAATGTGCAATCATTTAAAACTTTATGCTCATCAATTAGAAGCTATTTATAAAGGTATAATTTAAAATAATATAAAGTTTAAAAATATTTATAATATAAAAAAAATAATTCTAGCTATTAATAAATTAATAAATTAATAAAAATTCCAATTATTTTTTCGTTAACATATAGATCAGCTAGATAGAGCTTTTGTAGCAATCAGAAATGGAAGTCAAGACGAAAGACTAGATTTGACGACTAGGGTTCACCTGCTGGAACTTATAGAATTAAGAGCTAAACAATGGCGTCACACAGATTCTATGGATGTATATTATACACAAAAATTATCTCATTTGGATAATGTATGTTAAATTACATTTTTTAAATTATATTTAATATAATTAAATAAATTGTAAAGAAATCTATATGGTAATAATAGGCAGAAGCAATTCCTGATACACCTACGAATGCATTGTCATCTCCAATGGCAACTATGACTTCACCTACTGTAACACCTATCTTGGGACCTGGTGAAGTTATAAAAAATAGTGGCAAATTTGTTAAACCTACTCGTATTCCTGGGAAAAACTATTGTAAAGATGAAGTTGTTATACGTAACAGTGATTCTGGTAAAGGTAAGAAAAATTAAAAATTTTTAATTATATTAGTAATATGTACATTGTAGGCAAAATATATATGTAAAACTTCGTATTATAATGTAGAATATGGCTTCCATGTTTTAATTTCTGAATGGTTTATTTTAATTTTAAGTTACCATTGCACTATATTTTTGGATCTGTTTTTTGATATATCTTATATTTTATATACTACTAGTTTTTGACATCTATTGTAAGTAGTAAGTATTATGTTTCTACTTCTAAATCATTTGCACAAAAATACAGTGATGGGAATAAAAGGGCGGCGGGTTCACATGATCGAAGAGCTCAGCCAGACAATCATCTCCTTCCAGCGAGGTAAACAAACAATTTGCAGATGGCTTAATAGCATCATGTTCACGCATTATAAAAATAACCAATAATATATATTTTTTAATATCTTTATATATCCTAATATTTCCATTATATCAATTCATTTTATAAAATATTAGAAATTTAAATCTTATATTTTTATAAGAAATTTATAAATATATTTGTTTATAAAATATTAAATTATTGTAAATTTTTTTAATAAGATATAACAAATAAGTTTTATCTTTCTCACAATATCATGTAAATAGAAATTTATAATATAATTGATATTATGTATATTTCTGACTATATTTTGTGTTATAACTTACTTTATTTTTATTTGCATGAAATATTTTGTCTTTATATGTTATTATGTTATTATGTCATTGAATGAAATTATTGTGAAAATTTTGTTATGTGATTACTAAAAAATTTTTTTATATAATTGTCTTGTTATCATATCATTAGCATATGCATATTATTTGCAATTTAATAAGTCACATTTAAATAAATATAAAATATTGAATAGCATTTGATATTGCAATTGTATTTAACATTGCATATTATAATTTTTATTCAATATTTTATATATTTTATATAATTTTTTTTTTGCTTATAAATGCTTATAGTTCTAAATATATCTAAAAATTATCTTATCTCTTTTTACAGGACAATATTTCCACAATTAATGTTAAACTTTTTAATGTTTTAATGCATAAATAATTTGTTTTAAAGTGTTTGAATAGTATCTATATTTACATAGTATCTATTTTTGATACATAATTTTGCATTGATAAATTGCACATTAACCACAATGCAAATGATTACTTACATAATAAACTTTATTATGATAACAAATTTTACATTTGATCAATATTATAAAATATTGTTTCTAATATAATAATTTTTTCAGTAAACCCTGGAGCCAAAGAACGACTTGTCCAAATCACGGGTACTTCCGAGGACAAGATACAGTAGATATAATTTTAATTTTATTTGATATTTTATTTTAAAAAATTTTAAATTTTAATTTATTTATTTATCTTCACACTAGTTACGCGAAGGATTTGATAAAAGATACGATACAACGAAATGCATCACCGGTGAGATTAGAGCAAGGTGGAGGAGAAAAAGGAGCTATGGGTGGTTCAAGCTCCTCATTAAATAGCAGTGCATCAGATGAAAGTAATCGATTGCAACATCAACAACAAAACTCTCGTTTACGAAGTTCACTCCTCCACAGCTTCTCCACCAACGACGCCAGTATAGGCGAATATAAATATACGGTTACTGTTGGTAACCAATCTTTAAAAATCACAGGATGCAATCTCGATCTTGTTAGGGTAATTATTTTTTCCCCTAAAAATATAAATAAAATTATGTATTATTTTTTAATTATTTTTAATTTAATATTACTGACATAATTAATATGTATATTAGACTGCAAAGCTAGTTTTAGATGAACATTTCTTGGGAGATTCTGAAAATTTCACAAGTGGTATAGAATATTTCAATTTTGAAGAAGAATCTCCTTATTCAATCTCGTCTTCCAATACACAAAAAACATTATTAACTCCAAGCAATACAAATGAAGTAGGCCGAGAATTAAATATGGATAGTGCTGCAACTTCAGAAAGTGAAGAAACTTATAAACCTCATATAATATCTGAACCAAATTCATCAACTCAGGAAGGTAATTATTCCAAATGATTATTAAAAACTTCTAAATATGAAACATAATATTTTGATAACACTATATTTAGTTCCAGAAGTTAGAGAACTCACATATGAGTTTTTGTTGCTGTGTTCAACAGGCCCTTATGCTAAACGGCCACCTGCAGATTGGGTTCGCATTCAAAAGGAATGTCCCAACATTGTTCGCAAGGTACATCAATGTGATACCAATGCTAATCACCTGATGTACAACAATGTTACTTACTAATTTTCTTTGCAAAATGATATAAGATTAACTTTTCGAAATTAATTCAATTGTTTTGAAGTTACATTTATTTTCTATATCAAAATGACAATACTAAAATAATTGTTGTATGTTTTTACTCATTTCATTTTTAAAATACTCGTCACTGTTGAAATACTCTTAATATAATATTGAAAACAACAATAGCATGATAATATAAAAAAATAGATATCTTTTATTAGTTTACAGACAATTCTCGAAAATTATAACTATCTAATAATTATTGATTCTTATTAAAAAGATTAATCTTTATTATTTTAAATTTACTTTTTTTCTGTTAAATTGCAAAGTCAATATTTTAAGTGATATATCTATAATATAAAAACATATATTACTAGACTTATACGTAAAATGTACGTATTTAAACTAAAAATTTAATGTAGCACTATAATGATTTTTGTGATATTTTATGCTTTTAACCAAAAATATTATTCTATCAGTATTATTTAGAAAATTGATTATATATATGATTTGTTTTTTTGTGTTACTAAATAACTTTTTTTATTGAAAGCAACATAATTTCTTTTCAAATTGTAGTAATACATAAATAATTACTACTATTTTGTTATATTAATATAATATGTTTATTATGAAATTAGATCTTTATAATATGTATGTGATAAACTATAAAAAGTTGTTCTTTTTTAAATATATTCTTTTTTTTTGTGTTATTAAAAATGAAATGATCTCAATGTTTATCTTTTTTTATTTTGAATTTAAAACATTGGTTAATAATTTGAAAAGCGAATATATCATATGTTACGTTTGTTATACATTATATAATCTTAAATTTTATATTTTCTTAAATTGTTTTTATATTTCATAAATATTATAATTTGTTTGCTAATTGTATAGTTTTCAATACATATTAAATTTAAATATTCAAAAAATGATTAATATTAAATGAATTAAAAAAAGTTACTGCAATTTTTATTATTTGAGAAATATAATAGAAGTATTGAATATATCATATAAGAAATTGAAAACAATTTATACTATAAATATTATTGTATAACATTTATGAAATTTTAAAAATAATAAAACATTTTTACTTTGTATTTTTTAAAATCATGTGATATATATATTGTAACGAAAGTATAACAAATTCCTATTTTTCTTAAAAATTATTATATTGGAAAATGTTTGTGTACTAAAATGGCATGTACTTACATAAACCATTTAACATCTGCTTTACGATTTCAAAGCATGCTCCTCATAACATCATAAAAAGGTAATGTGCAAAATATAATGTTTATTACATAATATTTAATGATCATTATGCAATTAAGTATTATCTTTATTTTACAGGAACCGATTCGCTGGTTCGAACCGGAAACATATAAAGCTAAGGTAGCAGCTGCTGGTCTTATTACAGTATTGACAATTGGAGAAGGAGAAACTGATCCAGAATGAAATTACATAATTTAATATTTTGATCATCAAATTGTATGTATTAATTTACATCGGTTTTTATCTCGATGTATTGTGATAAATTTTCAAAACTTTGTATAATTCTAAAATGAACAAATATGTAATATGAATGAGTTCATTGCAATACACAATAATTTATGAGTAACAACATGTATTGCTCAATTCAATTATAGCAATACAAAGTGACTAGTATAAATATTGAGATATGCGCTAATATTTAATAATATTGTGCGTGTTTAAAATTAATTATTTTTTTTTAAATAATATTCTAATAAGCATTTATGCTTTTTTATTGTTATATTTATGCAGCAAATTTATAAAATTCGTTAAAAACTTCTTTAATTTTAATTAATCAAAATACAAGTTACAATAAAATATTTTTAGTTAGTGTTATGTTATACATGCAGTAGTGATGGAAAAAATTATTTTTATCATTATTATTGCTATTATTATCATTATTACTACTATTATTGTTAGGATTGAAATAATTGATATAAACATTTATGAAAGACAGTAAAGGACTTTTATATTTTTAGTGTGATAAATCAAATTGCATTACTCATAAAAATATACTTCTATAATTTAATTAATAATTCAGTGAATTTTTTGAAATTAGAAAATAGCTATTTTATTGATAATTCAATTAAAATTGAATGAATTAAGTAAATAAATTAAATTAAAAAACAAGGAAATAATAGAAAATATAATTCTCCTAACAAATAAATATTAATTGATATAAATAAAAATTTAACATCACTTAAATAAACATTCAAAAAATGCTTCAATTTTTTGATGTGTAATATTTATTTTGTTACGTGTAATAATCGTAATAAAATAGTGATTTAGAATAGTCTAGTCTATTATATTAAAATAGGAACTACCATTTTGGTAATTATTCTGCTGTGACATAAAAAAAAAAAAAAAAAAAAAAAAAAAAAAAAAAAAAAAAAAAAAAAAAAAAAAAAAGAAAAAAAAATCCTAAATCAAAATTTTATATTTTATATACTAAACAATGGTACTGTATTAATTGTATGGAGAGATGAAATGAAAAGTTTTTTGCTCTTATATTGATTTTTATATAATTAATGATAATTTGCAATATTGCATAACAAATTTTATAAATTTAAATAATATTTAAATAATCCAATAATTTATATATTATTAAATATAAAATTATATTTCTGTACATTAGTTTTTATTCTCTCCTTTCAATTAAAGTTTATATTATATATTGTAAATGTTTCATTAGCCAGAATATAAATTACAAATATTTTCATTTTCTTTAATTAACGTTTGATTGTATTACATTTTTTGGCGTATATATTATGCATTTGTGAACCATATTATTTATGTACTTTATTTTCTGGCTTGAAATATATTAAAGGAATATTTATTTGATTTGAGATTATATATAAATTGTATTACACATATATGAAACGTTATGTTTGTATGTTTTTACATCTTTAATATTTATTACAAATTTACATGATTATTTGAATTAAATTATTAATAATTTATTACTATCATTACACACTAACTACAGTAATATATTATTATATTATTGTACCTTGCTCTTTAATAAACCAATAAAAGTAGAGTATTATCTGATTCTTTTTCACATTAAAATAAAGCATATCTGCATAATATTTTTAACTATTGTGTTCCATTATATAATATTAATTCCGTTATTATATGAAAATATATAAATAATAATAAAAAAAGGTGAATACATTAATAAATCAACAATTTTTTTTGCACTATAAGTTTTATTATTCCAGTATCGTATAGAAATCGGATAATGACTTAAATATACATACACCTTCAATTTGTGCACACTTCATTGTACTAGATATCGATTGTATTTTTATTTTTCCCTTCTTGTAAAAGTTAAAAATGTTATATTTGATGTTATGTGCATGATATCAGAGGCCTACTTACTGATTGTATTTCATATACCATGTTAGTTACTAATTTTTATATTGCAAATGACTTTAAGTAAATTAAGAATAATGCGATACATATACGCACATATATATTTTAAATTCAGTCTACTTGATCATCGTATAAGTTAATTTAGTCTGATATACAGTACCAGTTTCATTTACAGAAATGTTTACAATCATTAATGTTCAAAAAAAATATTATAAAAAAATATTATATAATTATAAGAATCTATTTTAATAATAAGTTTGAAATAAACGAATTATTAGTTCTGAAAAAAATTGAAAATTAAAATGACCAAAATTATTTAGATATTAGAAACTAGTTTGTAGCATAGCAGACGATTAAATTATGCGATTTTTCACATAATTGGCAGTTTTATAAGAATAGTGGCCTTTAATAACTTCATAACATTTCTTAAAACGCGTATTAGTATGTATTCTATAGTTTTAAATAAACTAAACTAATCTGTTTTATAATATATTGTTTTAAAACAAAAGTTATAAAGAACCACCATTCTAATTACATATTTATATATATAATTTTACCATTGCAGTTTTTTTAAACATATATTTATGTATAAGTATGAGTGTAAAACATCGTTTGTGTTCATATGCATAAAACGGTGTTGTAGGAATATCTTGCCAGTGACGAGTAATTAATACTAAATTTAATAAGATGAATAAATGTCTTCGTGAAAAAATGATATATTTATTATAAAATCTATAATCTAGTCAAAGTGAATATCATCTAAGCTAATAAAAAGTTACTCGTCTCTGCTCTGTATTCCAAGATAAATAAGTAAATAGATTGATCTATTCTAGATGTGATTTAGTTATAATAGATTAAAATAAGATGTTTCATACTCTCAAACATTAATTATAATTTGAGTCCCATTAGTCACATAAATAAAGATATTCTTTAAATATAGAATATCTTTTATGATATACAAATGATTTATATTATATAAAGGATTTTGAAAAATATTGCAATAAATTTGAGTATTTTGCTATTAAATATAGATTTGTAAATACTAAAAATGACAATAATAGATACAATCAAACAAGATTCAATTATGACTATGAATATGATAATTAATTTCTAACATATTGAAATCGGTAATTTTCTTTTACAATATTTTATATCGTGATGATCACAAGGTTTTTAAGTGTACAAATGTTAAAAAAATGTTAAGGATACACTGTGTTTACATTTATTATAATCTAAACATTTTTTTTATAAAGCATAAATTGCTAAAAGCAATAATCTATTTTTAAATACATTAGTATGTTCTAATTATTTTTGGGACAATATATTTAAATCAAATTGCTAACCACAATTTTGATATACTAAATTTTTTATGCTAAAAATAAATCATGTGGAGCATAAAGCTCTTACTTAGAATGCTATAATGCATAATACAAATAACTTTCCACTGATGACACTATACATTCATAAGAAAAGACAAATTAAAGAAATATAAAATCAGCTGCTCATTCGGCAGATTTGTTTTAATAGATCTAATACACATATATTTTTCTTTTAATTGGCTGGCAAAGTTTTCATGCATAGTTCTATGTACAATGCAACAGCCTATATTTACTGTGCATTTCTAAATTTAGAGATTGTAAAATTCTTGTTTTAATGGAGTTAACTCTGAGCTATATTCTCTAAATTTAGATTACTTGCACAAACCTTGCTTTCTTAATTCACAAATATTATAAATTTCTACCTAAAGAATTTTAATTTTTGTCAAACTATCAATTTTTGTTTCTAGTATTTATAAGATCAATTAAACCTCTATATTCAAATATGATCGCTAAAATTTTTATGCAATATTTGCTAAGCGATCAATTCTAGACTACGAGTATGTGTCCATTACACATTGAATATAAAGTCTTTACCGAAATTTAATGTAGTTTTCTATATAAAATATGTCTCCGCACTCTCACATTTATCTTTTGTAAATATAGAAAATTATACCATTACTTTTTCCCGACAATTTTAACAAAAATTTCACTAAATACAATCTCAATGGGAGTTATTTTTTGTAATAATCAATCTTCTATAGGGTTAAAATACATAGTCAGGTCCAGCCATATCTATTGCCCATCTGAACTTATCCCTTTGAGTTTTATTATAAATCTTTTCAATAGGGACATTATGTTTCTTACACCTAAATAATATAAAAAAATTAAATATTTTATATATTTATGAATATAATATATATTTAGTACATCTAATATGCAATAAAAAAATCAAACTTAATTACCACGCAACAGTAATTCTAGGATCAAGATAATTTAATTTGGAAGTGCCTAGTGCAATTTCCTTATTTTCTTCCTTATCTGTTGCTTGAACCTCCAATTTCGTCAACTGTTCTTTTAATCTATCAAGAGCTTTTTTCTTTTTTTCATATGTACTGTAATGACAAATATAAAATAGAACATTTATTAATATTAATATATAATAATATTTTTAATAAAATTACTAATTACATACACTTTTTCTTTAACAGATCCATGTTTTGCATCACGTTTAGCATCCTTTACAGCAAGTTCTGCATCATTAATAGCTTGTTTTTTGGCTTCTATTTTTGCTTTAAGATTTTCCATAGATTTTGCATGTGTTTTAGGCACTGAACGTTGATGATTACATAATATTGCAACAGCTCGATTTGCCCTATTATATGATAAGATCTTTTCCGCTTCTGTATCATCAGGATTTGTTAATTTATCTAATTGTTGTTGTAATGTCCATGAAGCGTTATATGTTCTGAATACTTTAGCAGTGAGACCTTCCATTAATTCATTCAAATGTTTATTCATAACAGTTGTATTAAGACGATCAAATAAATCATCACTTGGTGATTTATTTTCCATAAAAAGTTGTAAATTTTTAAATACTCTTTTTTCTACTGGCACTTCATTGTAATACCTTATAGAATCCTTACCTACAAATACAATACATGCATATATTAAAATTTCATTTTTCTTTAATTTTATATGTTTCTTTATTTTATTAATATATATTAATAATATATATATTTAATATATATATTTCTTTATTTTATAAATGAATATATTTTATTTTTATTTTCTCTATGTATTATAATTTAGATATAATAAAAAAAATTTATAATTTCATTGCAACATACCTAAGAAATCAAATACAACTACATATTCCTTCCCATCTTTTTGCTCATGTAATGTAATATGTTCTACTCGTAAAGAACAACAACCTACAGTATCTGCTTGGTCTTCATCTTTTTCATTACCAGCTCTAAGAGCTAATTTATCTATAAAATACAATGCAACAGCTCTTTGCCTTATACGCATTTCTTTACTCTTCCAATCTTCTCTATATTCAGCACGAATTTTATCTATCAATTGTGCTAATTTTCTAGCGATTTCATATTTTTGCCAATCTTTTTCTCCTTTAAGTTTACTTGATGGATTCAGCATAACATATTTTACTTGTCCTTGAATATTTTCTGTCCAAGATGCAAGCCAAGTAACATTAGGATCGTGTCGAATTTCCTTCCATTTATGACCTGGTGGTGGCTTTGGTATATTAGAGTCTTTGGAACAATTAATAAGAATATCTTCAGGCATAACTCTTTTTTTTAATTTACCCATTTTAGGATGTTCACCACGGCCCCTGAATAAACCAGGAGGTTCAATTTTGAAATTTCCTATTTTTTCTTTATGTCCATCAATAATACAATAACCATATTCTTTTTGAATCTCTTCATTTTTTTCTTTTATTTTTTGTTTTTCTTCTTTTGTCATTGCTTTTCTTTCTTCGCTTTTTTGAATAAAATAAGCATGTATTTCTTTAAAATTGCACTTACTTAAATCAATTATTTTTGTCCTTTCTGATTCAGTCATAACTTCTCTCCAATCATGGAAAAAATTACTATTAAATGCAGGTTTTGTAGTATAATCATGATCTAACATGCGTGCATAAAATGTTGCAACTTCTTCTGCATCTTGACTTAATTTCATTTCTTTTCCATTATAATAAAAGTTTACATCAGGAGGAAGTGGTTCATATGGAGGTGCAAATACCGGTCCTTTATGTTCTAAAAACGTCCATTTTGTTCCATCATTTTTTTTTTCTTCTTCCCACCTGCAATTTTTTTATGTATTTCTATTTATTTACTTATATTAATTTTAATGATTAATTGATGATTACTTATATTAATTTTATTTTAATTACTTATATTAATTTTAATGAAGAATTTTTTAAGAAATACTTAACCTTACAAATGATAAGTATTTAAGCAATTTTTTAGAATGCATATATTTACAAATCAAATATAAATTTGTTGAAAATATTAATTTGAAATTACTAATACTCATGATCATATTTAATTTTAAGAATATATATATGTTTATATATCATATTTTTTTTAAATTTAAAATGAATGAAAAATCAAAGAATATATTTCTGGAATAAGGTTATATAACATAACCTCATTTTAAAAATGATGGAATTGTGTTTCGCGGGAATTTTAAATCATTTTAGTGATTGAGATTTTACCATTTCCAAACTTCTTGTTCTTCTTCTTGTTTCTTTTTTCTAGGACTCGAATTTTCTCCCTTTGATGTTCTTGCACCTTTCTTCTTTGGTTTCTATATGTTATTTATTGAAATCAATTAATTCTGTAATATTATTATATTATTAAAATATGAAATACATTACTTGTTCAATTTCATCTTCATCTTCATCATCTTCATATTTTCGTTTTTTTTTCTTTGTTTTCGTATCGCTCTTTTTAGATTTTTTACGTGCTGAAAGTGGAACATCTTCTTCTTCCTCTGAATCTAAACTTCGTTTAATACTTGTAGGAGCCATCGACCTTGCACTCTATATAATTTTTATATTATAACAAGTTTTTAGATAAGTTTAAAAGTTTTATATAAATTTGATTTACCAATGGTACATCTTCATCTGATTCTTCTTCAGTTTTAATTGTTGTATTATGAAGATCTGAAAGTCTTGTGTCATTTCCATCAGTTGAATCCATACTACCTTCTTCTTCATTAACGGGCTCTTCTTCATCTTCTTCTTCTTTAATATATAATGGCTGTTCTCCACCACTGTCATCATCATCTTCTGGTTCAATTTGTGATACGGATTCCTAAAATATAATTTATTATTTCAAATTTATTTTATTTTTAAAATATTCATAATTTTAAAAAAATATAAATAAAAATATATATATATATGTACTTCTTTCACTTCATGTTTTATAGTTTGACTAATATCATAGTGAAATTCTTCATTTCCTATGTGATTAGATTTGACATCTATTATTTCTTCTTTTACTTTAATTTCTTCTTTTTCTTTGTCTTTTTTATCTTTATCTTCTCTATGTTTTGCTATAAATTAGATAAAAAAAATAATATAAAAAATTTTAAATTTTAGTTTAAAGTTATATTTAAATTTATATTTTATATTCCTTAATAAACTTACATTTTTCTTTGTCATGACGATGTCGATCTTTTTCTTTATCATGACGATGTTTGTCTTTATTTGATAAATTATGTTTGTCTTTATCTTTCTCAGAAGAACGATGCTTTTCTTTGTCATTTGTATGAGATGTGGAATGTCTTTCTTTGTCCTTTTCTAATTTTCTCTCTTTTTCTTTATCTTTAGAAATATTTTTATCTTTATCTTTATCTTTATCTCGAGAACTTGAACTTAAACTATGTTTATATTTATCCTTATCCTTGCTTTTATCTTTATCTTTCTCTTTATCCTTTGAACTACTGTGATGCCTATATATTTTCGTTTATATAAACAAAATTATATCATATTATATTATAAATTATATTATAAATTAAATGTAAAATTATTAAATTATTACTACTTATTAGTATTAAATTATACCTGTCTTTATCCTTGGAACTAGAACTAGAGCTAGATTTGTGATGATGTTCTTTATCTTTACTTTTATCCTTTTCTTTATCTTTGCTTGAAGAACTGGTACTTTTATGTTCTTTATCCTTGCTTGATGATGAGCTACTTTTTCTATCCTTATCTTTATCCTTGTTACTATTGCTAGTATCATGTTTATCTTTTTCTTTAATAGAACTAGAACTATGTTTATGTCTGTCTTTTTCTTTATCCCTATGTTCACTTTTATGATTTCTATCTTTTTCTTTGCTTCTGTCTTTATGATCTGATTTATGAGATCGTTCTTTGTCTCTATCTCTATGTTCGGACTTGTGTTCCCTCTTTTTATCAAATCCATTTGACATGCCATTTATATGAGTATCTAAAAACATTATATAGATGTATATCATATATATTATTTATATAATTATTTATAAAATATAATATATACATCAATAATTTAATATAAAAAAATTTTATTAAAAAAATAATTTTATATATTAGTAATTATATAAATAAAGTAATTATTGTACAATTAATAAACACAAAAAAGATCTAATTTATAATTTTTAATTAAATTTATTAGAATTATATTTTATAACATTTATTTTTTAATGTATATATATATTTTTTAATATATAATATAATTTTTGTATATATTTATTTTTTAATGTATATAAATAAAGCCAATAGAATTTAAAATATATTTTACTTATTTTATAATTATATTTAAAAAAATCAAATTTAGAAAACTCTCATAAATTTTACTTTAAAAAATTTTAATTAAAAATTCCTACAATATATATAGAATAAATGCAAATTCAAAAAAGAAATTAAATTTGAATTGCAGGAAGTCATAAGTAGTTCAGACGCTTCGTCAGAGTCGAAACACGTGTCAGACCGGTCGGGTCGTTAGCAGCCTCAACTCTTTGGTCGTCGCGTCGAACTTAACATTTGCTGCTGTAAAATTTCGATTTAGCTATGTCAGAGTGCGTACATTAAACTGTACGAATAAACTGCTTACCACTATGATTTCCAGTCACATTACTATTCTCTTTGATCTTTTTTTCCTAAAACAATTAAATTCATATCAAAATATGAGCTTAATAAGAGTGTAACATGATATATAACCATCTACTCTTCTGTCGGACTTAACGTCTGGCGAAGCGAGCCAGGTAGGACTTAGTCGCAGACGCCATTTTGGGACTTAGAAAAATTTTGCATCCGCGGCTATGTCGTACGCACAAGAGAAAAGCGATGATATAAGATAAAATATTAAAAAACTGTACACGTAGGTAAATACAATAAAGCAAATAATTACTAAATAGTCACTTACTGAGTCGGAATTCGACTGCGTTGCTGCTTGTTCAAGCTCCATTTCTCATACAAACGCGACTGATAGACTCTGGCAACGCGAGGGTTAACAGAAGCGAGAGAAGTAAAGAGGACTGGGGGCACACACACCACTCAGTCGTATTCACTATACACTTCGCATGAGACTGCAACCGAGCCTACGCTTAGATCGTATAAGAGACCCAGTCTAAGTATCAAAAATATCTAAGTGCGCATGCGCTCCTTTGCTCCGCCTCTTCGATCTCCAATATAACCCTTCGCCCCGCAGTTTATATCTGTCTATTCAATCATATTCTGTTTCAACGATGTTCGTTATAAACGCTTATGATTTTACAAATAAAATTTATAAAAATATTCGTTAATGCATGAATAGTGTTTCCTTTTCGATGAAAGTCGCTTTAATTTTGAAAAGAAATATTTAATTTTTGTTCACCTAGTTATCACAAACTTCAATTATAAGTAAACGTCTGTGAATCGTTGAAAATAAAATCGAATATCGACGAGATTCATCATATGTGCAAAGAACATGTATTAAAATATTATTAATTTATTTAAATAATATAATAAATCAGTAATTGAATTATTAAATATTAATTTTAAAAAAATATATAGATTATTTATGACTTTTGATGTAATAATAATACTAAAAATAAATATTTGTTTCTATTACTTTTGATATTTATCATTTATTCAAATAAAATATCATTAAACAATTCAATAATAAAAAACTATATATATATATTGTAATTAAAAAAATATAATTTTTTTCAAAGATTGATAGATTATATTATATATTAAAATTTTATAAATTTATTTTTATAGTATCTAAATTAGGATAAAAAAAATTATACAATCATAATACAATTGATATTCCATTTTATATAAAAAGACAATTAAAATAAAATAAAATTCAATGAAGTATATTGTACACATTTAATTCTTTAATACATTATTGAATTATTAAAAGAGATCATATTAAATATCAATGAATAACTATTTATTATAGTGATTATTATATTCCTATTTCTATAGATATAACAGACTAGTTCATATAATATAAAATTAGTGAATAATTTTATGCCAGGAAAGTAATATTTTATACTTCTTAATCTTTACTGATTTTGCTTTACTATTGTTCTTTATTGTTTACATAGTTTTCATTTTTTGAAAAACAAATACAGCATATAATGCTAAAACAAAATAAATTAATATTATTATAAATATAATAAAATATTAATAAATATATTTAATTAATGAATCATGTAAAGTAATTTTTTACTAACAAGTAACCTCCCATTCTGATTGAGATAAAGTGCCAATTGATGAACCTTTCATATTATATTCTTTGATATGTTGATAATCTTCAGGTTTACCAACAAGAGATGCATCATTCCGAGGTGGATAAGTTTCTAAAGCTTGTATTTTAGTAAGTAATGCTCTACCTTCATTTTTCATACGTTCATAAAAACTATCAAATCTATAATATAAAATTTTCTTTTTGTACATAATTAAACACAATAAATGTAAAATAGATATAAAATAAATATTTTACCTTTCAAACAATACTAAATTTAAACCAAATTTTAAAGCTAATTTACGAAATACAGGTAAGTAAACAAGAAATTCTGGACAATTTACAACACCTTCTAACTGAAAATGATATTTAGCACCAAAAAGTGGTGGTTTTGTTTTATCACAAAAAAATTTTACATTATAAATATCATTTCCAAAGCTGTCACCATCACATTTCTGCCACCTAGAACTAATAAAAAAAAACTTTAAATATATTTTATATAAATTTAATTAAAAATATTTCTATCATATTAAAATAAACATACACTAAATCATATGCATCTGGAATAGTTCCAATAAAATGACCTCCTGGTTTTAAACATTCACTTGCATTTTTAATCATACATTCTGCTTGTTCTAATGATTCAAAGCAATAATGAAATGCAAATTGACAACTAACCAAATCAAGTGATATACTAGGATCTTTGAATTTTTTTCTTAAATGATCCTGAAAATTTTCTTTATAATTAATTTCTATTGACAAAATATAGAATGAATTCATTAATATGGATGTATAATTTTAAAATATTAATTTTTATTTTTTATTTTATTAGCTTATTAATTACTTTTTTAGAAAGTTTAATAAAATAAATAAAAGAAATACCTTTGTACAATCAGCTGTTATAAACTCAGCAGTGAATATAGGAGAACATCTTTTTTCTTCAGAATTTCGTTTTAACATTTCTTTGTATCGATCTTGACAATGTTGCATAGTTACTTCAGCTAAATCAGTACAAATTAAATGTGTTGCATTCATTTTTCTCCATTTAAATAAATCTCCTCCTTTACCACAACACATATCTAATACTTTTAAATTACGTCCATGAGTTTTATTAATATATTCAACTGTAAATAATTTTTCAAATCAAAAATTGTTATACAAAAATTATTTATAAATTAAAAACTTACATATAAGCATGCTTTTTATCCAATTATTAAAATTCCTCATATATAAAATTCTGCTTTTATCTCTAAGAGCAGCACATTTATTTTCTACTGAATTATAATGTTCTACAACTAATAATGTATTATCACTGTGTATTTTTTTGCTTGATGATTCTTTTATCTTTTCACTATTATTGATATGTAAATCTGATGAAGTATTATTAATCTATAATATATAAATTTAAAAAATGATTTAAATAATAAATAAAATAATTCAGAAATTTGTAACATATATACAATATAATATTTACATTTACATTTTTTTCAATATCATGTTTTTCACTTTTAGATGATTTTGGATCTGGAGAATGTTTCCGAATTTGAGAGCGTTTAGTTTCTAAATAGCTTGTATCATCTGTTTCATTTTCTCTTTTTCGTTTTTTAGAAAATTCTTTAGATTTAGAAGAGTTTGATTTAAGTATTTCTTCTTCAAGGTTTTTTTTTGAAAATAACTTATCTTGTTTTTCTTTGGTCTCATTCATTTCTCCAGAACAAGATAGAGACATATTTTTGTAAAAATAATCTCGTTTTACTATTAAATTCTGTTATATTGTAATTAGATGCTTTATTTTTTTAATAAATATTATATTACACACACTTATAATAATAAAAAATCATTATAATCAAATATATTCAAATAAAAACAAATTGTTCGTAAAATATGCACATTTAATATGAATAGTACTTATTTTTCAATGTCTTACATATTTCCAACATAATGAACATATATTATCAATGCTGACAACATTATTTTACAAAAATACCCTGTAAATTATAAAGGTTAACTGAATTTTTCTTATTAATATAATATTTGATAATGTGAAGTATAGAATTTATTAATAATATGCAATATGCATGAATTTTTTTATTTTAAATTATTCAAAATTAAATAATATTTTTATTAATTTATTTATTTTTAATTAAATATGAAATAAAATGAACAGAATAAAAATTTTTCTATATATAATTTAATTTCTTAAAAAATAATATTTATTTAATTATTTTTGTTATTTTTATTTTATATTTGAGCTTGTTTATAATAAATATATTTTCCATGTAATGCTTTTCTTTCTTTTTAAATATCATTATTTAAGTAAAAAATAGAAATTCACGTTATTCACGTTATTCGTTATTATTATAAATATATATTATTATAAATTTATTTAAATTGTTATAAAATTTTATTGATAACTTTATTTACTACAGTGCTGCCAAGTATTTGATTTTATACATGCATGCTTTATTCTTACCATAGCTTCCAAAATAATGAACTTTTATTGAATTCAAACAATTATATATCTGCGCTACTTCAAGAAATGTAACAAACACTTTGTCATTGTAAGAATATTTTGTATTATACAAGAAATTTACACATTGTCATTGTAGCCATATTTTCTAAGGTTGGTTGGTAGTTACTGAAATTTTCTTAGATTGTAGTTCTATACTATATTCTCTTATCTATTATCTGATCTAGATTTATTATATATGTAATATTCTTATCTAGCATCTTATCTGAAATTCAATAAGAAAGCAAGATTAATAATAGTATTTTAATATTATAATAGTATTTTTTCACTGTCAGTACAAATAATGGTTCCTTATTTTTTTTAGACATTTAAATAGTTATTCATGTACAATTTGTATAAATTGCTGAGCTTCTTATTTAATGTACTCTTATATTAGAGTAAATTTGCATGAATTATAAAATCATGGATACATTTTCTACACAAAGGTATGAAACAAAGATTCAAAGTTTTGATACATGCATGATTGATGCTGCAAATCAACAGAGAGAAATATCTGAAACAGTCAATGGACAGGCATCTTCTCAAACAGTTGAAGTTGAGAATCAAGAAAATCATGAAACTTCAAGTTTACATCAGCCACAACATGAATCTGAACAGCAACATCAACAAGATCAACCTAATCAAATCTCACAATTACAATCTAATACTCAACAAAGTATGACTCTTACTCCAATTCGATTACCTGCCATACTTGATGGAGAATTCTTTACTGTAATTAGAGTAGAAGACAGTAATGTAACAGTTCGATGTTTACAATGTCAAAAACATTTAAATGGAAATTTAAAATCTACTGGAAATTTTTTAAGTCATATCAAAGTAAGATTTATTTATTTTTAGAATATTTGAATTTTGAAATAATTATTTTATATTCATTAATCTAAGTATTCTACAGAGAGTACATCCTTTTATGGTTGATAAAATAAAATGTAAATCTAATCAAAGAAAACCTGCAATGATATATATTGATTTATCAGCAGATAAATGCCCAGAAATAGTAAGAACTAAAAGAAGATATAGAAAATGTTACAAAACAGTAAGTATATCAATTTTATATAACAAGAATAATTAAAATTTAAAAATTTTAAAATAGTGATTATTTTAATTTTAAAAATTAAAATAGTGATTCAAAAAGATAAACTTTCTAAAAGTTTAAGAACTTATATTTATTTAGGATGACTGGCAACCAGGAAATGAAGAAGCATATGATCAGTCTAGTGAATGGTCTGAAAGTCCAATAATTCGTAGACGTAAATTAGAAGAAGCTGAATGTTCTGATCTTTTAAAAATATCACATAATAATTCATTTGTAATGGAAGATGAGTTTGATGCAATTGGAAGAAATGTTGCAGCAAAACTTAGAAATATGAGATTAGATCAGAGAATTATAGCTGAAAAATTATTAAATGATATTTTATTTGAAGCACAATTAGGAAATCTTCATAGAGATTCTAATATACATGTATGAAAAAAATATTTTATAGATTAGGATATGTAGATAAGGATTGGATGTAAGTAGATAATGTGAATATATATGAATGAATGTATAAGGGATCATATATTTTTTATCAAATTACATTTATTAATATTTGTTCATTGATATTATCTTATTGTACTTTATATAATAATTAGTAATTTTCTACTAAGGCTAAGCAGTTAGATACAAAATAATGTGATCTATTTTATATATTTTTTAGTTTATGTCACGAATATCGTGAAAATAAATATCGATTCTATATAAAATGATAAGTATTTAAATTTAATATATAAAATCTTAAAGATGAAAATATATAATATACATATTTTAATACTAATAAGTATTCATATTATTGCAGTATTGTTCCAAAATAAGTAAGTCGCTTGGGATCATGTATACAATATTGTTCCGAAATAAGCAAATTATTTGGGACCAGTTGTTTATTATGATCAAGTATATTATTAATACTTTTTTCAAGTTTACTTTTATTTTCAAAAATCTTGAGATAATAGTAAATCAATGATAAATGATTTGATCGAATAATAAATATTTAAAAATTATTATTTAAAAAAAAACAAAACATGATATATCTTCTCACTCTGGCGATTCCGAATAGATATAAAATCATATGAATAAAATATGCTTCATTTTACTAATTTAGTATCATATTCTTTTATTCTTATTTTTTAATGATTATTTTAACATTTTATAAATATTATATATATATAGTTAAAGAACAATTTCAATTGGAGATATTGAAAATACAAATTTCGTGATGATGCGAAAGTCTGATATGATCTTGTATATTTTTTTTTATTTTAAAATTTCTTTTAAAATATTAAATCTTTCTTTATGTCTTCAATACATTAATTTATGTAAAAATCATATTGATAGAAAATAAAAAATAAAATATTTTTAACATTAATAATATTTAAGAAAATTTCTAAAAATATTTTTGATATATGTAATATATAATGAACAATTAGTTGGTTGAATAAATTTATTTCTACTTCGGAATATATATATATATATTCACAAAAAAATTGCCAGAAGAGAAGCATTACACATTCTATTCTTTTATTATATAATATTGTTTATTTGGTCATAAAAATTTATGGTTTCTTATTTTTATGGATTTTTCACTTTGCGAATGACTTCAAATAAAAATATGAAAATAGCGATTATTTATTTTGAGCTAGAAGACTGTTGCTTATTTTTGGAACAATAATGTATTTCTGTATATAAATACATAGTGTAAATAACATTATATAAAATTCATAGATAAAAGAATATGCTGCCATATCTAGTAACTATTTGTAAAAGTTTTTTAAATAGATTTTTCTATGAATGTTTCATATAAATATAGTTATTTAATTTATAAGATATGATAAATATATTTTTGATGTATTATCTAATTATTAATTCCTTAATTTCTTGTTTTACATTTAAAAATTGTAATTATATAAATTTTAATTGTGTCAATTATTTCATTGTTTTGTTCATCAATAAATTTTTAATAAATTTTCTATTTCATATGTAATAATTTGTATAAATATGAAACAAAATCATGTTCATATAATATATAAAAATTAAAGCATTTGTAAAATCACATTTTAATGAATATTTTACCATGAAAAAGTTTTATGCATTTGTCAGCTTGTATATATCCTATGTTTCTTTGGTTTAAATAAAACACAATAAATTATAGTTGATAAAATACATAATGTCATACTTCCAAATATTACATAAAATACATAAGTATACCAAAATCCATCCCAATCTGAATAGAAATACCAAGATAATGTTAAAAACATATTTTGCATTAATACAAAAATGTAATATGGTAATACCCATTTATCTGCATATTTAAATTTAATTCTGTATTCAATTAAACTAATTATATACACTAATCCTAACCATAGATTAAGAAAAAAAGTAATAATGTCATAATATTTTGTATAATAAAAAAGATATATTAACATAATACCATAATGTAAACTAAGCACAATGGATAAGTAAAGTGGAAAAAATTCATAGAATACAGCAATAGTAAGTATCCGTGCTAGAATAAAAAAAAACCACCATAAAAAACTTAAAAATTTTCCTATAGGATCATCTTCTTCTAAACCTTTTGTTGAATATTTTCGTTGAGGAACTTTTAAATTTTGTATGATATTATTATTTTTTTTTGTTGCTGCAACAGATACTTTCTTAGTAAATGATTTTTCAGAATCTGAGTTTTCTATAACTGTACAAATAGAATCTGGTCTTGGTGGAGCTGGTACATCTGGTATAGGCAAAGGTATAACTGTAGTAATTCCACGTAAAGGAGTTGGAGGTGGTGTAATATATACATTTTTAGGTGGTAAAGGAGGTGTTATAGATACTTGACGATCAAGAGAAATATGGTCACATTGCTCTTTATCTTCATGTTGAACTTGTATAGATTCTTTTTGTTCTAGAGAATTCTCTAAAGTACTATTTTTTCTTACATTTGATAGTTTTAAAGGAGCTCTTTCTTCAAAATCACAAAATTCCTAATTGTAAAATTTAAATAAATATTTTAGAAGAATAAACTATTTTAATATATTATAAGCATAATTATATTTAATAATATTTTATATTAAAATACCTGAACACAATATTTTTTTAACCACATTGCCCATGGTAATTTTCTACCATTAATACGTTGACTTTCAAATCTTTGAAATGAGGTAGTTTGAATAGCAAGTATTACAATAGACATACTAATAGAAAGCACCTTTACAACTACTATAAAAAAAATTTTTTAATAGTTCATATTTATAATTTAATTAAAATTATATTGTACATTTTATAATAAATTAATATTATACCAGATTGATGACTCTGATGAAATGATGTTTCACGAAAAAGTAAATGTGTTTGAAAAAGAGCTTGAGGAGCTGCTTGAAACCATGCTTGTAAAAAAAAATACAATTCTATAGCTGCAGGTGTAGCTGCTATATTTAAAGTCTCTGTTCTCTCTTTTCCTGTTAAAATAATAGCTTCAATGCATAATACTATAAGACCTGCATACCTAGAAAAAATTAGAAATTATATTAATGAAAATTGTTAGTATTATTATTAATTTTAAATAAAAAATATTAATACCTATAAAGAGCAAAAAGAACAAAGCCCACCAACTGACAAAATTGAAGACAAAACCAACAAAAGATACTCTTTGTTAATTTATCATCATTTGACATCCACCAATCTGGTCTTGAAACAGTTAATATAAAATATGCAATTGCAGGTGCATACATGAAAGTAATGGTACAACAAGCCCATATTATATTATTTTCTTTGAAATGTTGAATAGCAACTACTAAATCAGCAGAAAAATGAATTATATATACTATACAAGTAATAATTGTTGGAATTAAAAAGATTAAATAAATTTGTTCAGTTGATTTTAAAGGAATTTGTAAAAATCGTGTAGATTTTTCTTCACAAATTGAATTTAAATTGTTTGCCATTTTTTGAGATTAAATAAATTTTTTTTATTTATTCATATTTTTTTTCTTTTTATATCTGTATCTCTTAATACTGTTGATTAAATACCTTGAAATAAAATTTATGTAATTAGTTGCAATATAAAGTTTTATAATATAATATTATTATGATAATATTATTATAATAATATTAAATTAAAAATACTTTAAATTATTTTTTACTTATCTTATAAAAAAATTTTCAATTAATAATGTATAAATAATGATAAATGATTTGTTTTTAAATGAAAAATTTTAATATTTATAAAATTTATATACATTACCATGAATGTGATAGTTGAAAATTAATTGCACTTTTACATAAGAGCAACAATATTCTTTTTCAGAAATTTTTAAACGAATCTTTTACTAAAAAATCAGATAAATTTAAATTATTGTAAAATTTTTTATTTCATATAATACAAATGTACAAATGTCGATAATATTTGTTAAATAGAACAAATTATTCTAATCAATTTGTCGATACGAGATTTAAAATTCTATGTACCAAATTGTTTCATGCAACTATAAATGCGTATATACTGGAATTATTAGTCAGCGTATAAAATAAAGTTGATAATTCGATAAGATTCCATCTCGCTAGTTTCTGATAAAGCGTCTTCAGATATGGACGCGTAGCGAATGGTGTATTACTTCAGAAAGCATAATCATAAAGCGCAGAGGGAATGTTGGAAGAAGAGGGGGAATGCCTTATGCAGGAGACATTGATCTTCTATACGTTTTAAAAATTATTGTACGATAACTATGTTTTAAATTATATATATTTTTATTTTTATGTGGAATTTAATAAAAAATGATTTAAAGCAAATAATATTTAATGATTTAGTAAAAATAATATATAAAGATAATATAATACATATCGTTTATATAATTATTATAATTATCATTTTTTATATGTTTCATATTTTCCATTCATTTTTCATTATTATTTTTAATTGGTTCTAAATCAGATAAAAATTCATTATATTGTTCCATAATATCTTCAGTAGTATTTTTACTTTTATCATCATAATCAGGTCCAACTGACCATAATGTTTCTAAATCATATTCTAATCTAGCAGAATGTGAAAAAATATGCAATATAATATTTCCTAAAGATAAAAGAAATATAATTTAATTTAATTATTTTAAGAACATAATAAATTATTTGAAACATAATAAAAAATATACCTAGATCTAAAGCTATCCAATCTTTTGAATTTTTCCCTTCAATTTTTACAAATATATCTGTTTTATGTTTTTTCAATTTATATACTTTTCGAACAAAAGAAGCAAGTGCTTTCATATGCTTATTTGATCTACCTGTAACTATAACTATGTAATCAGCATATGATAATTCAGAGGCCATTGAAGCAACAAAAATATTTTTAACATTATCTTTTTGTAATAATGATACAAGATCTTCTATTTCAAAAACACCATTTTTTCCACCTGATAAATAATTTCATTAATCTTTCATAAAAAAAAGTAATTAAATATTAAAAAAATCGTATGTATATAAATTCATTTTCACTTACGTTCTAAATTTATTCCTTTATAAGGATCATGATGTTCTTCAATTATTAAATCTTCTAAATTAACTTTTTCTTGTCTTTCACTAACATCAAAGATAATTTCTGCATTTTTATCTTCAAAAATTTTATGAGTAGTACTAATTGAGCCGATTAGGTTATGTGAATCACTTTCTACATTTTTATCACTGTTAAATTGTTTTTGACTATTATTTGAAAACTTTGTTATTTGTCTTACTTGAGAACATATTATATTATTTGCACAAAACTTGGAATATTCATAAAATAATTTTTTTGTTCGTAAAAAATTTGATAATAGAGTCCGCATGTTAGTTTGTACGTATAAAATTAGGTTACTGGACTTCAAGTACATGTACATCATAAATTTTATATTTAATCATTACTAATTTACTTATTTGAAAAAAGATAAGGTTAAAAAAAAAAGATTTTTATTAAAACGAAAATTATTAAAACCATTATTTTATTAAATTGTACAAGAAATATACACAAATGAATTTTTGAATAACAAAAATTATTTGTATCGATAATTCAATTAGTACAATTCTTTCATGCCAATCTGGTTGATGTTACTCTTATAACTGAAACAAAAATTAAAATTTATTTAAAAAAAAATTTTATGTCACATGAAATAAAATATAGATATTTATGCATGAAACATGGAATTTTTTTTTTAAATAAATTCATGTTTATTAATAATATTTTTAAAATTATATATACTTACGGAGGTTATGTATAAAATTTATTTAGACCTTGCACGCATCTTCCTCCTTTTACGTTTTAGCCTGCGCATTCTCTTTTTTCGCCACTGAAAATTGAAAATTTTCTAATTATACATATATATCTTATTTATTTTATTAATTTTTTTCTTTTTTACATTATAAATATATTTTGAAAATTTATTAAATAATAATATAACATGCTATATTAATAAATATAGTATAATGATAATTTGGAAAAAATAAATTTTAAGATTTCAAAAATATGTAATCATAAATTTATTAGAAAAAATATTAAAATTAATAGAAAATATTAATATCATCTTACCTTTGCTCTCATTTTATAGCTTTAAAATTTCTAGATTAATCTAGAATTTCTTGATTTTCATGGAATGCGAACAACTTCTTTTACGCTTTAATGCCAGTATGGAAGAGGAACATTTGCTTCTTTAGATCATGGAAACATTATATTCTTTAGTTTCTATATTTGCCTCTAGAGGGCTAAGAAACTTTGTACAGATATTTTATATGAAATAAAATATAAATTAAAATAAACAATTTTATAAATATATATATTATCACTATTTCATTTAATTAATTTAAGCTTAAAATTTATATAAATATAATATTTTTCTTATATATATTTTTTAAAAATAATATTTTGTATTTTTAAATATTTGTTTTTACGCGGGAATGTACGTTTATCCGTTTCCTTTTTATATATCTTTATTTTCCCGCGTTTAAAGTATTTTTCTGCAAAAAACTTGAGGATGCACTAATTCTACAATATTAGTATTTAAAAGTTTTGGAAGTGCTTTATTAATAAATTAATAAAATATTTAATTTAAAAATTTATTTTATGGATTGAAATTAACAAAATAATATTAATGAATGTGAATTTAATTCAAATTTTGAGAAAATTATTTTTCTTTTTAAAAGGTTAAGGAATAATAAGAAAAAAATGTTAAATATTTTATATTAAACAGTGTTAGTGTTACAGAAAAAAAAATTGTGTGAAAATTTTATGTCAGAAATTTAAATAGCTAAAAATGACAAGTATACAAACAACAATTTCATTTAATGTACGAAAGAAATGTTCGTTTTATGGAAATAAACATACTGTAATGAAAGAAGATTTTACTAATGCAACCATTAGAGATTCTTCTTATAAATATACACCAACTGTGAGAAAAGTTATTACTTTAAGTAGTAGTGAATCAGAGTCAGATTTAGATTCAGATATAGAAAATATAATAAAGAATAATATAAATGTCCATGATAATACAATCAGTATACAAACTCCTCAATGTATAAAAAAATCAACTGAATCTGATGGTATGTAAAAAAAAAAAATGAATTTTATATAAATATTTTTTAAATATTTTAAATATTTTTAATAATTATATATTTTATAAAATTAGAAATGATATATTTTTTAATATATTTCCTCAGAAAGTAATGGTTCTACTCCTCCAAAACAAAGAAGAGTGGATAAATCATTTTCATTAACATCTCCATCTACACCTTCTACTCTTTTTGATAAATTAAATTTGATATCTTCTTCTAATAAGGAGGAAAAATTATGTCCTAAAAGATTATTTGGATCAGAAATATATCGTAAAGCTCGTAAAGCTTTACATAGTTCAGTACCTCAAAATTTGCCTGGCAGAGAAAATGAATTACGAAAGTTAGAAGAATTTATAGAAAAACATTTGAAAAATGAAACATCAGGTTCTTTGTATGTATCAGGACCACCTGGTACTGGAAAAACAGCATGTCTTTCAAAGCTCATATCAAAAGTTGAATTCAAATCAAAATTTAATATAGTTTATATTAATTGTACAACTATGAAATCTGCTGCTACAATTTATATAAAAATTAGTCAAGAATTAGGTTTATCTATATCAAAATCTGGAAGAAACAGTAAAGTAGTTATTGAAAAATATTTAATTTCAAGTCATAAAATGTTGCTACTAATTTTAGATGAAATAGATCAATTAGAAAGTAAAAAACAATCTGTTTTATATTCTATTTTTGAATGGCCATCAATAAATAATTCAAAATTAATTTTAATTGGTATTGCCAATGCTTTAGACTTAACAGATAGAATATTACCTAGATTACAAACAAGATGTGAATTAAAGCCAACATTGATTCATTTTTCACCATATACAAAACAAGAAATATATAATATAATATGTGAAAGATTAAATGAAGCAAAAGCATCTGATTTATTCACTAAAACTGCAATACATATGTTATCTGGGAAAGTTGCTGCTGTTTCTGGTGATATTAGAAGAGCATTAGATATCAGTAGAAGAGTAATAGAGCTTACTGAATCTCATAAATTAGCACAAATTTTACAACCATATAATGGTATGTACAGAAGTGAAATAAAAATAAAAAAATAAAATGCTATTTTTTACAAAAAAACAAAATTAATTTTTTTTTTATAAAAAAATTTTTTTAGAGATAAATATGACTAAAAAGCAACAGACTACAATAGATCAACCAGTAGATTTGAAAGATGTTATCACAGTCTTAAATGGTGTTTATGGTGGATCTCAAAATATTGAAAAAGAAGAAAGTACATTTCCTTTACAACAAAAATTATTATTATGTTCCCTCTTGCTTATTTTAAATAAAGGGCGAAATAAAGATATAACAGTAGGAAGAGTAAGTATAATATAATTTAAATGATTATTTGATCAGAAATTTTAATATTGTGATAATTATATTTCAGTTGCATGAAGTATACAAAAAAGTATGTAAGAAACGGAATATTCACGCTGTTGATGCATCTGAATTTTATAATTTATGTTCATTGATAGAAACCAGAGGTATCTTAAAATTAATAAAAAAAAAAGAATCTCGTTTGGCAAAAATAAATTTGGAATGGGATCAAGAAGAATTAGATGCAACATTACAAGATAAAAATATGATGGCAGAAATCATTAATGATATTACTTGTTTATAGATATTATTTAAACAATTAGGTGTCTTTTTATATTTTTTATAAATCTTAAAAAAATATATTGCATTTACTTAACAAGTAGTGAATATTTCAAAATAGGTTGTCAAAATTGTAGCATGTAATTTTATATTATATTTTTATATTATAATTAATATGTTTAAAATAATTTGTATGTTGTACACTATTGATGTAAAAATATGATAATTTATATGTTTTTAATTTTCTCATAATGTTGCATCTTTTTAAATTTTTACAATTAAATAACTTACATTTTTGTTTTAAATTTTATTTCATGAACATTTTCTTATATTTTAATAAATTTAATAATTATTAATTATATTTATTGATATAATAACTTAATTGTATAAAAAAAATTACATGTACAAAATAGAAGAATATATATAAAAATATAGTATGAGTATTGTTTTTCCTCAAAACTGCCATCTACTGGTAAATGTCAACATTTACGAAATGCTTTTCATTATTCCGTTTCTTTTAATGGTGTTAGAAGTTTAAGTTTTTGGAATATCATGTCTTCGGTACTTGTACCTGAAATTCCTGCGCCCGGATTTTCTTTTGATCTTTGTCAACGGTAATCTATTTTATTAAAATTACAATATTAATAAAATTTTTAATATTTGCATAAAAATAAAAAAGTAAAAAGTAATTTTTGATGCATATAACCTCATAGGTTAATATTGCTGCGTCATTATTTAATAATATTTTTTTTTTTTTTAATTAATTTTACAAGTTTTCTAAAAATATGAAATGCTATGGAATTCATTTAAATATATTTCTTTTAGAAATAATTTTCTGATAAAGAAAGGATTTCAAGCACCTAAAGCTGTTAAAACAGGAACAACAATTGCTGGGGTTGTTTATAAAGATGGGATTGTTCTTGGTGGTGATACAAGATCAACAGAAAATACTATAGTAGCTGATAAAAATTGTAGTAAAATCCATTATCTTGCTGAAAATATGTAGTGAGTATATTTTAAAAAATTAATATTTTTAATTATTCTATATATATAAATAATATTATTTATTATTCTAATTTGATAATTAATAGAATAATCTAATAATTATTTTTTAAGTTGTTGTGGTGCTGGAACTGCTGCTGATACTGAAATGACAACTCAAATGATATCCAGTCAATTAGAATTACATCGTTTAAATACTAATCGTATGGTACCAGTTTGTACTGCAAATGCTATGATAAAGCAATTATTATTTCGTTATCAAGGTCATATTGGAGCAGCTTTAATATTAGGAGGTGTTGATTTAGATGGACCACATTTATATTGTATTTATCCTCATGGATCTTCAGATAGACATATGTATACTAGCATGGGTACAGGATCATTAGCTGCAATGGCTGTGTTTGAAAGTAGATGGAAACCTGATATGACAGTAAGAATGTTTTATATGTTTTTATATATTTATAATGTATAAGTTTATATTTAATTTTAAAATATTTCTAGGAAGAGGAGGCTAAAGAATTGGTAGCAGATGCTATTCGTGCTGGTGTATTTAATGATTTAGCTTCTGGGTCTAATGTAGATTTGTGTGTTATACGTAAAGGTTCTGTTGATTATTTACGACCTTATGATGTTGCTAATGTTAAAGGACAGCGAAATATATCGTATCGATATAAGCGTGGTACTACTGCAGTACTTAATAAAACAGTTCATCCTATAATTATCGAAGGGGAAATTGTGCGTAGAATTGAAGTAGAACCAATGGATACTTCATCTTAAAATGTATATCAAACAATGTTAAATTTACATTTGGATATATATGAATTTTCAATAAAAAAGTCTTAATCAAAATACTTAAATATGAAATTGTATATTTTTTAAATTGATAAAATTTTAATTTCAAACATCAGAAATATATATAAGGAGTATTTTTTTTTATTTTGACTTTATATTAATTATGGTACAAAATCATAATAAAAATTAGAATACGAAATTTTAAAAAAGTCCTGCCGATTGTTTTAGTCTTTGTCTTTTCCAAGTAGGAAGTTTTATAAATTCATTTGGTTCCATTTTAAAAATTGCAATAAAATTATCGAAAGTAAGATGCATTTCTTTATGAGCAACATCAACACCAGATGGTAAATTTTCCGGATCATCTTTCAGGATAGAAAGAGGATACTTCACATAATTATCAAAGTCGCTCGATGATTTTGTTAATGTTTGTATTTTCGGTAATAATTTTTTATCTTGTAAGAGTGTGCAAAATATTTCAAATGATTTGTATTCTCTTAATAAATTATAATTCCAATTATTGAATAGTCCAATAAATGTTGAAGGTTCCAATCCTAAAAAAATGAAATAAAATTTGTTTTTCTAAAGTAAATTGTTTCATTTTATAAATAAATTTACCATACCTTGTTTGATTATAGAAATTATTGTATTTCGATCTCGACCAGCAGGATGAGTGAACAAAAATACCATTGCATCATGTACATATTCTTTTAATGATTTAGAAATAGAAGATTTTCCAATCCAAATCCATATTACATTTCCAGCATCTAACAACCAAACAGCTTCTGGAAGAAGACTACATTGACCAAATCCGAGAACTTCTTCACCAACAAATGTTTCAGCGTCTGTTAAACATTGGTATAAATGTTTTTCAAGTTCTTCTTCGTCATTAATAACTTCTGTACCGTAAGTGCCTTTACCTTAAAAATAAAATTTTTAAAAGAAATTAAAAAAATAAATATAAAAATATATTAAAACAATTTCTAATTGTTTAAGATGTGTTTAAGATCTTTTATTTTAACCTCCAAGTTCTGCCCAAAAATCATTATTTTCATTATTTTCAGTTATCAGAGGTGCATTTCTGGGTGCAAGGCGTCTAGATGCTTGTCTAGCATCGCCAGTACTTTTACCACCACACCATACTACAGGTGAATTAGAAAACAGAATAAAAACTCCGCTAGAATCAAGGCTACTAGATCTAAGAGGACGCTCAACTGCTTTTGATGTATATGAAGTAGATCCAAACACTCTAACAAGATATTTTTCTGGAGCTAAGAAATAAATGTTACATTAGGGAAAATTCAATTAGAACAAAATTGTAATTTATTTATTTTATTACTTACGAAAATCACGATGCCTTCCAGCTAGTATTTTTAATTTTCCATCATAAATTTGTAATAAATGAGGTGGTTCTCTTCCTTGATATGCTTTTACTAGCTGTCCAGCAGTATTTTCTGCTAAATGACAAGCTACTTCTAAAACGGCTTCTCGATCTGCATTTATAGAATGAACTCCTTCCCAACAATAAATCTGTAGTATTATATCATTTCAAATTTAATAATTAAATATAATATAATAATGGAAATACATTTTTAACATACGATTGTTCTACTCCTACGTCCTTGTCCATATTTGTAACACATTACGTAACAAGCTTCTGCATAGTATATTCCTTTATCGTCTATCTGAATCATTCCTTCCTTATGAGTTACTCTCCAAAGAGTTCTTTCACCAGATCCATCATCTACTAATTGACAAGCAGTTGCCATTTTAGGTCTTTCGTTCATATAATCAGGATCAAAATTAGGTGGTAAAGTAAGCGGTCTTATTTTTGTCGAGCTCCATCCTCTAACAAGAACCTTCATTTCTGTTGGTTCATAAGTTTCAAGCGCTCTTCCAACTAATATACCATTACTATAATTTTTTTTCTTTCCAAATCCACGTGCATTGCGGATCGTTTCTAATTTTTCTCGAGCATTCACATTACTTCCTACCCAGGCCCAAACACCAGCTTCACCTCGATCAATCAAATAAACGGCTTCTGATGTGAGATCTGATCGAAGAATCGGTCCAGATTTCAATTCCGCGACTTTGTATTTACCAGATTGTTCACTGCATTTGTATAGCTTGATTGGACTTGGCATATTGACTCGATAAAGGCGATCAGGTTTAACAACTCTTGTAGAAGGATCTAAAATATTAGCAAATAATTGTCTATCTTCTTCTAATAGAGTCTGTTCATAACCATCATCAACAATGATGATACGACCATTATTATTTTTTTTTCTCATTTCTAGGATATTGACTGCATGTCGTTTATGCAATGGATCCGATGATGATCCCAACCAAAGGAATACAATATTCCTGTATTTTATTATTTTTATATTATTATTATACCATGATAAAAATGATTGATAATAAAATTATTATAGAAAATTTTCAATTTTTTACGTACTGTGATAAAACGTCCACAATGATAACATCTCTTGAACTGAAATAATCCCAATGGACTTTCTCAAGTTCTGTTAAGATAGGAATTGTTATACCAGTTACTCTATGCAATCTACATGATGGTGTTTCGAAATGAAAATTTTCGATAATAAGATATTGGCGAAAATAAGCCAGAAATCTAGGACTTTCTCGTCCTTGTGCCTCTCTCGATAGAATTGTGGCAGATACTTGTGAGTCCAATTCGGCTGCTCGAAGGGCGGCTGCTCCAGAAATAGTTGAATCGCATGCAGATCCGATCCAAAAATGAATTACACGGACTGTTGCAGTTGATTTTAATTCCTTGCTCTATTTAAATGATATAAAAATATACTTTATAATTAAAAATATATTAATTTAATTTATTTGAAGAAAAATTTTTTCTTTTTAAAATGGTAATATTTATATAATATTATTGTATAAAGAAAAAAAAAATAATAATAGAGAAATAATCATACCGGCATTCCAGGATAAGGTAGTGGACCGTCTTTTGGCGATACTGCGTAAATAATATATGCCAATTCCGAAAGAAAATATCCCATATTATTTCCTGTAACGGCTGTGATTCGTAAGCCCTGTTGCATGGATATTAAATTTGTTGATTTTATTTTATACTTTTACTCTTTGTGTTTTTCGAGAAAAACATTCTAATTCAAAACAAGATAACTCTACAGAATGTTAATTTTAAATTGAATATTTTTATTAGTATTAGAAGTGAAAAAAAAAATTTCAATGGTTTTGAAACATGCATTTAGTGATAAAATAATATCATAAAGATGATATGAAGATTATTTTGATAATTTTTTTATCATTATATTTTTATCATTATATTTTTTTTTTTTTACAAATTATTTCGTTATTTTTTTTTCTTGATATTAATAATTCAGAAATAATTCAGATATTCGATTTAAAATCAATAGCTTATATATATGTATATATCTTTTTCTAATATACCAAAATATAATAAATTATATTATTTTTTCTTTCTATGTTACCTCGATTTTCCAAATGCGAAACGTGCTGCTGTTCTTTGGAACATTCTTAAAGATTTCACCGTTAGAATCATCGGAACGGTAGCTTCTATCATCCTGAAGCACACCATTGAAATCTGATGTTTAAAAAACAGTTTTTTTTATTTTCTAAATTTTATTTGAATAATTTACAGTAAATTCCTTTTTTATTCGAATAAATTCGTAAATTTTATTTTATTTTATGTCGAGATGTATGTAATATATATTTATAACAGTTCAGTAATTATATTATATTATTATCGCAAATAATTATTAATTTCTAATATTAATTTCAGAAATATTACAATAAAATAAATAATGTTCATGATATTAAATTGATATCAATATAAATATCAATAAACAAAAATTAGAAATAAATGATACGAAAAATTAATCAGTGAATATATTATAATTATAATTTCGATAATTCTCAAGACTATACTATAATTCTCTATAATTCTCTATAGTAATATCGATTTTCATTTCTTTTTCATTTTTTTATATTTTTAAAATATCATTTAGTCTAAAGCATTTAAATTATGAAAATAATGCATTATTGTTATATTCTTTTTTTCTTCACATTTTTTTTACGATTATTTCTATTCTTTATCTTTAATTACACACCGGATCTTCAACTTTTCCTGATAGTTCTGACATTTGTCACTATCGATTTTTCAATTTTCGATCGATTTTATTTTTTATACTACTTTTTCGACTTTCCGTAAATTATTATTATATATTTTAAATGGGTCAAACACTTTTTAACTAAATTGAGAATCGTGCATGAATTTTGCAACAGAGAAACGCGATCAGTGCTCGTACTGACGATTGCTGGCAGAAAACTGGGGTATGAGAACTCACGAGAGCGAAGTCCTCGGAAGGATTTAATCGCAGGTGATTCGTGTGTATGTTCGTATATATTACTATGTAAGCTACTTTGTATTTATAATCACAATTGAATAATGTAAAGTAGTATAATTTATAAAATAATTATCTGTTTTCAAAAATTAATTGCCAGATTTTTTTCATATAAATGATATTTTTAGTAAAGCAAGACATAAGTACGAATAAGTATTACAGAGAAATATATTGTTTCCGAAAAAAATTACATAAATAGCAGAATTCATATTGAAAGAATATCTATGTTCTTCAATTTCAGTAATAAATTGATAATAAAGTATTAGTAATTCACTTTCTTAAAAATATTTTTGAATTATAAAATTTTATATTGAATTAATCTACAAAGTTTTTTCATTTGTTACAATTATTTTGATTTATTTATTTATTTTTTTTTTTTACATATTTTTTCATGTAATTGTTTCATTTTAATATCACTGATTTTTCCTAAGAACCGATCTGCTAATTGTATTATTTTTGTTTTCCATAATATATATATTGTCATTTCTTAGGTGTAATATATTTCAACATCGATGAGGTAACACGATGTTACCTCCGACTTTCCGCTGATTGCCGTTAATGCGTGAATCTGTGTAGGTAATGCAAAGTGCAGCGCTCTCCACATACAGAGGTATGCTATTGTCTTTACAAATGCATCTCCGCGCTCATTCATGCCCATACATACGTATATTATGAACAGTACGCATGTACATATGTTGTTTGAGCTTCGTTTGCGACGATTATTTATGACAGGAAGTGGTGACTATACTTGCTAAACGCCCACCAACCTGTATAGTTGATTTCTCGCAGTTTTTACGCGATGAAATGAAAATTTCCAAATGTTTAAATTAATGATGTTTTGCGAAATTTAAAAATAATCTTTTTTTTTCTTTTTTATTTCATTACTAATTTGTGAAATTATAAAATACAATACTATATTTATTAAATAGAATAATAATTTACATAGAAAGAATTGAAAGAATTGTAAGAATAAAAAAAGAAATATATAATATTCTATATTATCATTATGTATAATTAATAGCTTAAAGATAACATATTATTTTACAAAGATTAAGAAATATCGTTTTATGAAATATCGTTTCTGAATAAAGTTTATTTCCTTGGCAAAGAAAGAAACGATAATGAATGAATGGTCAATTATTCTTATCGTTCCATATCACGATTGTCCTGATTATTCTCGCAGCTTTGGTTTCATATAATTACGTTTCTCTACATACTCACCCGTCTAGAGAAATCCATCGTTCTTCTTTCCTTGTTTTTCTCTCACGTCATTTAAAGGAATGTATATTTGTGGCGGTACGCGCGAAGAAGTAGGAGAGAAGGCGTTTGCTGCGCGGTAACACCGTCTAACTGTACGTGAATACAACTGATACCATGCGTTTCTCACTAAAAAGAAACCGTACCGGTGCGGACTCGTCCGGAAGTCGGCCCGGAACCTCGACCGGCCAGCCGTGACCAACGGGTACTTGGTGGATATGTTTCAACCATGGGGGCATCGGTTCTATGGCACACACATCTCATTCGTAGCGTACCTGTGTTGTATTTTTCTAATATCATTCTGGATATGCTGAAGATTTCCTGTTTTAATTTTTTTTTTTCTAATTGATCTTAATTCAAATAACGGAGAAAATTCCGATTATACTTTTCTCTTGTTTTATGGAAGATTAAGATTATGTCTGAAAAAAACATGATTGTTATATTTTTTATATTTTTACGTATATTAATTATTTATTAAAAAAAATTAAATTTTACATCTTTTTTTTTTAAACTTACAAATAATAATTTAAATTATAATTCATTATATCAATTAATGAAAAAATTTATTATAATATAATTCATCGTCGCTTAATTCATTGAAGTTGCATGAATAATCATGTGAAATTTTGTTCAAACTGTTGTTTTTCTATGTGTGGACAGAAATGGGATCGTCTGTCAGCCAATTTTAACAGGGCTACGAGAAATTTTTGAAGTTTATTTTATATGACGTGGTAAGAAGCTGATGGACTGGAGAAATGACGAGTCCGACCACTCCAGCGGTTTGTGACTGTTTCTCGTATATCGTGAATCCTTCAGTTCCATCGATAATAAATCGCGTCCTTTCTTTTATGAGTAGTTGAAAATTTTGCATGGGACGAGAGAAATTTTTTGTCGAAAACTATGAGCGATATATGTTTATCAGTGGCATTAGGATGTAATGTTTGCTCTCAAGGAGTACAGGTTTACACAGTTTATTCATTGTTGAAATATTTATTTATAACGGAATATAAATTATTAGTTTTTGAATGAAAATTAAAAGTTTTGGAATTAGGCGAATTTCGGCAGCTGTAAAGAGTCAAGAAGTTTTACATCGGCTCTCGAGCGTCTAGAATTAGAGGCAGAAATTGAATCTAGAAATGATACGATACCGCTACGTCGAACAAGTGATGCGCAAACTGAGCCGTCTGATGATACTGATCAAGATTTGTTCGGCTTGAATGCTAGAGATATGTTGCCTTATAGAAAAAATGTTCAACATTCTGACATTTTGAATTTTCAAGTATGACGTCGAGACTTTAACATTTATTTATAAAATTATGCCAAAATTAGCGATACAGATGTGAATTTTAGGGTGTTATGCATTCGCCAGAAGATATTGCTCGTTATTGGAAGAAAGATTCACGAATGTGGCTTTGGAAATCTGTAAAGCTTATGCGAAGAAAGAATAAATTAAAATCATCTAATATGTGTGCAATAAATATAGAAAAGGAAGAAGAATAATAATTTGAATATTATCTACAATTTCATATATAAAATTCTTTACATTTGAACCGCTGTTTTAATCGTTCATACTATTACTTTAAATTGATTATATTTTTCTATCAGTGTATATATTTTCTCTCTATATATATTGAATAATAATTTTATTAATTAATTTTTATTTTATGGAATTTATATATAATTTCTCAACTGTTTCATATATATTTATATTTATAATAATTTATGTAATGCAATAATTTTGGTATTTTACTTACATAATAATACGAATAAGATATTTATATATTTTTTAAAATAAAAATATAATATTTATATACAAAATTTATAAATGAAGATATACATTAAATATATTAAACGAATATTATTCATTTTAACCACAAGTTTCTATAGAATCTAATGACTGTCTATTTTCAAATGTTTCACCCATTTCAAAACGTACAAAATCCAAGATTTCAATTTGTTCATTTTGTACTAACTGCTGTATAGAGACTGCAGGATCAAACAAAAATTCTTGAAACAGCATAATAGTTTCATCATCTATATTGTCTAAAGGTTCATCAATTTTTGGATCACCAACTTTTATTGGATTCATACCTAAATTAAAACACATATTATTATAAACATATTTTTTCATAAAAAAAAAAAAAATATAAATTATCTTAATAATAAATATAATTACCAATAACATGTTGACAAAGTTGCATTCCCAGCATTTCCTTTTTTTTATCAGATTTTAAAGCCAGTAATGCTCCATATCTTCCAAAAGATGATGGTACTGGATTTACAGGAGTAGGATGCGTACAACCATATAGATGTACACCTGGTTGCACACTCATACATATCGCACGTCTTATATTGATGTTTTCTCCTATAATCCCAATGGCTAAAGCAGAATGATCACTTAAACTTTTGCCATCTTCAGCGCATAGTTTATTTATCGATTCTGTACATAACATAGTTTTTTTGACCAATGAATCTTGATCAACTGTCATTCCATATTTTAACACAGTGGTAAGTATAATCTGTGCTAGATCATGGAATTTTTTATTCCTTGCTACAAAGTCTGTTTCGCAATTTATCTCAACAAGTGCTCCATGACTTTTGTTAGTGATCATTGCTATTAATCCCTCAGAAGTTATTCTGGATTTTAATTTCAATGCTTTATTCCAACCTTGAGATTGAGCCTGTTCATTTAACCATTCTTCAGCCTATAACATTTAAAAAATTAACAATGCTCCTGTTATAGTTTGTTAAATATTTTACCTTTTCAAAATTATTGTTATGTAGCTCTAGTGCCTTTTTACAATTTACAAATGCATATCCAGTTTTCTTACGCAGTTTGCTTAATAATGTTTTTTTTGATGAATAACATAATACATAATTTGTATGTATCGAACGAAAAAATTGATGTGAAATCATCTGAAACATGTCACTTGTGTTATTTTATGTAGAAAAAAATTGAAAAAAATTTAACATTAATGAGACCTAACCTAAAAATGTTTCAATTTTATTTTGATTTATATTTTATTACAAATGCAAAAATATTATAAATAATCATATATAATTTTAAAAAATATTTTCATTTAAAATTTTTTTATAAATTCTATAGAAACCAATCAATTTCGTTGCCTAGAAACTGCAGTCAATTGCAGTCAAGAGTATTGCCTATTTGTAATCTAAAGATAAATGTATAAAAGAAGATTATTAAGCATTTTGTTTTAAAATATCATATTGTATCATTATTATTGGAGGTTTTAATAATTTGAAAAAAATATTATTTTGTAATATACTTACTTCGTATACGATTTAAAGATGAAAATATAATTCAACTATCAAAATTGATTCCGAAAGTGGCGCCATCTGTAATAATACGAAATTCAATTGCAAGGTAGTAATTAATATATATTAATTTTTTTTTAACGTTTCATAGTAATTATATTCAATCTTTGATCTATTTATGTTGAAATTTTAAAATGATACATTAGATGAACATAATTTTATATATAATTTTTATTTTTAATATCATACTATCTTTTTCAATTCTTTTTGTCTCTCATAACAAATAGCTTCAGCATGGAATGCGAATGTATCGATGTGGAAACGTGCGAGGGTATTTCGCATCCGGTGTTTAAAAAAAAACGCGTTAAAGATGTGCAAAAAATTTCAAAAGTAATTGATAAAATTGAGCCATTATTTACTTTACCACCTGAATTAATGAAATGTAATAGATGTAAACAAAAAAAGAAACGATTAGATAACAAATTCGAACAAACTTATACAAGAAAACGATTAAAAATAGAAAATTTTCGAAGGTCGGTTAATTATTTGATCTTTATGTTAATTTTTTATTATTTTTCTCGCAAAGGAAAATGTTACAATAAAATATTAAACTAAAGTTTAAATTGATTATTATTATTTATAGATTGATGGTCAGTTTAATCGTTAAAACTGAATTACCAGAAATAGATATAGATTTAAATAATGATCAAGATATAAACCGATATTATAATTATATTTACAATGGCGTTAATACTTTTCACACGAAAATTCAAGATGACACTATAGAGAAGATATTAGGTTTAGTTCCATACTATTTGAGAGATCGATTCAATTATTACATGGAAGATTTGTTAATTGAAATTAAAGATATGTATACAAGGATTATGAAGAAAGCGATAGTGGAATACGCACTTCAAGATCCCATGGAATATTATTTACTAGAGGTTCGATTAAAATTATTTTATTTTATTTTCGATTTAATTATATTTTTTATAACTAAAGTTCTTCTAAATTTTATATTGTTATTTACGTATATGTTATATATGTTACGTATATGTTATATACGTATGCGCGTATATATTTATTTCATAAAAATATTTTTTGATTTAACAGGAAGAAACTAGAAAAAATTTGCTTAGAATGATATATTTTTTAACTCGATCACCAATTAATGTTCAAAAACTCTGTGAATATTTACAAGATCAATTATTTCTGATAAATCCTTGTATGAAGATGACTTTAGATTTCTGGATTCGCGATTTCAGGTAAGAAATTATTCATTTTTCCTATTATCATTTTGAAATGGAAATAAATTTCTTTCAGCAACTTTCGATTGATCGATTTAAATACAATCATCGAGCATGAAGACAGTTGGGATTTGATGGAATTTAAAAAAATAATTGATAAAGAAATCATAAAAAATAGAAATATATTAAAGGATGTTTGGTACGCTGGAATCCAGAATATATTTCTTGCGGTAAAATTTTAACAATTATTATTTTTGATTATATATTATTCTCATAAAATTTGTAATGATTTATTTCTCAATTCAGAATAATAAGAAAAGTTTGATTCCCAGTCCATTGAAACGTGTACGATTCAAAAAATTCTACGAATGCATTGCCAAAATAATGGAACAACAGCTTTTGACAATGTGTATATCTACCTTGAAAGATTTTATAAATTTTATTATTCATGGCCAGGTGAACTATTTAATGATAAAACGAGATAAAACGAACTATACAATAATTATACATTATTTGCAGCCAATTAAATGTGAATTCAATATAAATATAATTGTCAGTTCGAAACAGCTTATTTTTAGTCCATCTTTTGAAGATTTTAAGAACATTTTATGTAATATATTAAACGAAATATGCGCAGGTGTTAGATTCTTCAAGAAATTAGAAACTGAGCTTTACGTGGATTGGTCTGGTGAAGAAGGTTTTTTAGAGGTATGAAATCTTCATTATTACATTTATTATTCAAATATTGTATTAAAATTATTCTTTTCTATATATATATATATATATATATATAGCCATACATAGAGAAATCTATGATAGAAGAACAACAGAACAAGATCATTGATTTGATCGATCGAGAAAAATGCATTCCAGAAAAGTTATTGTTAAAATTACAAAAGTAAGGATCAATTTTTATTATTATTGATATATATTTGATTCATAATTTTTATATATATATTATTAAATTTATTACAGATACGAATATTTGTACAGCGAGTATGAATATAATTTAATGGAAATATTTATAAAAGATGAGATGAAACAATTAGATGAATATAACGAGGTTATAAAAAAGTATCATATTCTTATGTTAAATTTTCCCATGAGAATTCAAAAGACAGCATTTACGGGATTGTTTAAGGTATCTCGAAAAATTTTCATCGAGACGATTGTCGAGTATGTTAATAATATAAGAATTCTTCTCATTAACTCGTTGATCGAGAGATACCAAAATATCGCCAAGGAGTAAGTATCGAATTACAAGATTACAATTACAAAAAAAAAAAAATAAAAATATCACAACGTCAATAAAATTTATTCATTGTATAATTAATGACGGTAAATTAAATAAAATAAAACTAAATAAATAAATTAAATAAAATAACGATTTAGAGTTGCAGAACAATATCAAATGATATCTGACCGTGCTTTGAGCACGCCTAATAATACAGCCGAATTGATAGTGCTTAAAAATTTTATTAAGATGATTTTAGAAGTCACTTTAAAAAAATTGGAAGACAAACTCCGCGAAATAATCGAACATATCCTGATATTGTCCAATTATCACTGTATTACGGATAACGAGATATATATCAACAACATTACGTTTCAGTGGTACCATAAGATACCTCATATTTTGGAAGAAAACGAATCCATCGTTGGATATAAGACGTTAGAATTTCAACAGGCATTAAGAGGTGTGCTAGATTTGAAGAGATTTGAAAAGAAACGAGAAGAGAAATGCGTATAAATTTGACGATTCTTTCTCTTCTTTTTAATAGTTAGGTACATTAAATTTGAAGAGGAATTGGAATCTTGCGCGAAACAAGTGGATGAGATCGAAAATTGGGGGGATATCGCGGAGGTTTACAAATATCAGAAAAAGGCACAAGTTTTGGAAAATCGTTTGATCGCTGCTATGGATAAGATCGATAAGTTTAACGAAGAGGAAGCTGCGTTTGGTTGGGAAATAACGCAATATCCGCGTCGCAAACAGATCGCTGATCAATTAAAACCCTACAAGCAACTCTTTGACGTGATTTGCGATTTTTTGACTAAGCACGATAAATGGTTATACTCGATGGTCGGTACATATTATCCCGAGGAAATTGATAACGACGTAGGAGTAGCATTCAGGTCGATATATTTTTAATATTACGATCTTTTATTATAGAAATGGGAATATTTCCCCTACTGATTTCACGCTTTAATGGAACAGATTGATCTACAAATTGGAGAGAAGCTTTCAGGAGCCAGCTTTGAGACAGTTGGCGGCAGGTGTACGGGATAAAATAGAAGATTTCAGGGAACAAATGCCGATCATTTACACGCTCGGCAATCCGGCGTTGAAGGAACGTCATTGGGAACAAATTTCGGCGATCATAAATATTCCTATAAAGGTCGATATCGATTTAACCTTGGCGAAGATCATCGACATGGGACTACTCTATCTCGTCAGTCAGTTCGAGAGCATCTCGGATAATGCCTCGAAGGAGGCCACGTTGGAGAAGGCTATGGATAAGATGGAGAAGGATTGGGCCGATTTATATTTCACCGTTAATCCTTTCAAGGACACTGGTACCTACGTCATCGCTGGTGTCGACGATATACAACTTCTTCTGGACGATCACATCGTTAGAACAGTTACCATAAAGAATTCGCCAAACATAAAACCGTTCGAAGAAAGAATACTGTGAGAAGATTAATCAAGGGGAAATTGGGAATGACGACTGATATAAATATTTTATACGATCATTCGATGCGATAAAATCTTGTATGGATAATCCACGTGTAAAATATTTTTATAACATCGGTTGTCATTCTCCTTCGCGTTATATTTGAAATCACTAGAATTTAACAAATCCGATCCGTGTTGTGAACCGTAGGAAATGGGAGTATAAGTTGCATTTGCTGCAAGATATTTTGGACCAATGGCTCCGTGTCCAAGCAATCTGGATGTACTTGGAGCCGATCTTTACATCCCCGGATATTCAACAACAGATGCCAGAGGAGGGGAGAAAATTCTCCGCTGTGGATAAAACTTGGCGCGACATTATGAAGACTGTTTACGCTGATTCTAGGGTTTTCGCGGTCATCGAGATCGATAAGATGTTAGAGCGGTTAAAGAAGAGTTACGGATTGTTAGAGGATATCCAAAAGGGTTTGAACGAATATCTGGAGAGGAAACGTCTCTTCTTCCCGAGATTCTTCTTCCTGTCCAACGACGAGTTGTTGGAAATTTTGTCCGAGACGAAGGATCCGACTCGGTAATGAAAATTCACTTTTATAACTTTTCGCCCCGAGGAAAAAAAATATCGAACCTTCCGATGGAATATTCCCATAAGAAAGAAAATAATAATAAGTAAGAAAATCGCTCGAATTGCATTATATCCTTTAGCGTGCAACCACACTTGAGAAAGTGTTTCGAGGGAATACATTCGTTGAGGTTCGACGAAGATCTCGAAGTGCTCGCTATGCGGTCAACGGAGGGTGAAGAAGTAGACCTGATAGAGGCGATATCCACACTGGCTACGAGAGGACAAGTAGAGAAATGGCTGATCGAGTTGGAAAGAATTATGAGACTGAGCGTAAGGAACGAAGTGTATCTAGCTATACAGGCGTATCCCACGAAAGAGAGGAGGTTGTGGGTTTTGGATTGGCCGGGACAAACGATACTCTGCGTCGGTAAAACGTACTGGACTCTACGCATAGAGCAATCCATGTTGCTCGGTATAGAAGGTCTGAACAGATACTTGGAGCAGTGTCAGAGGGAATTGAACGAGATCATATTGCTGATCAGAGGCACATTGACGAAACAGAATCGCATCACTCTAGGTGTGGCTCTCGACATCAAATTTCTTTTCCTTAATAAATTTCTTTTAAAAACTCTGACCGTATTAGTACAACGTTAGTATAACACGATTACGTTATAATTGCAGAAGCCTTGGTCACGTTGGACGTCCACGGGAAAGACACTCTCGCGGGATTGTGCAAAGAGAACGTGGTGAAGAACACAGACTTTAAATGGTTGTGCCACTTGCGCTACTATTGGCTGGTCACTATCGCTAATTTTCACGTTTCACAATTAAAAAACGATTTTACCAACGATTTTTTCGCGATTATAAGACGATCAACGCGAGAATATTTTTTTTTTTCTTTTTCAGGAAGACAACATGTGGGCTTACATGATAAATTCAAAGCTACGTTACGGCTACGAATATCTCGGCAATTCGTCGAGATTAGTGATCACCCCTTTGACAGATCGATGCTATCGAACGTTGTTCGGTGCCCTGCACCTTCACCTGGGCGGTGCACCGGAGGGTCCGGCCGGAACCGGCAAAACGGAAACGACGAAGGATCTGGCGAAAGCTGTTGCCAAGCAATGCGTCGTTTTCAATTGTTCCGAGGGTTTGGATTATCTCGCCTTGGGAAAATTCTTCAAAGGATTGGCATCTTGCGGCGCTTGGTCTTGCTTCGACGAATTCAATCGTATCGACTTGGAAGTTTTGTCGGTGGTCGCCCAACAAATCCTAACGATTCAACGGGCCATATTAAGCGGGGCGGAGAAAATCATTTTCGAGGGTACAGAGATCTTCTTAGACCCGACCTGCGCCATCTTCATCACCATGAATCCCGGTTACGCGGGTAGATCCGAGTTACCGGACAATTTGAAGGCGTTGTTCCGCCCTGTTACCATGATGGTGCCCGATTACGCGTTGATCGCCGAGAACACTCTCTACTCGTACGGATTCTACAACGGCAGGCCTTTGGCGGTTAAAATCGTCACAGCTTACAGGCTTTGCTCCGAGCAGTTGAGCAGCCAGCATCATTACGATTACGGTATGAGGGCTGTGAAGTCCGTGCTGATCGCTGCCGGCAACTTGAAGCTCAGATATCCCGAGGAATCGGAGGATATCCTGATGCTGAGAAGCATAATGGACGTGAATCTGCCGAAATTCTTGGTTCACGATCTACCGCTTTTCGAGGGTATCGCGTCCGACTTGTTCCCCGGTGTCATCCTCCCGCCTCCGGATTATACCCACTTGAACGCTTGCACGCTGGACGCGTGCGCCGCTGCCAACATTCAATGCACCAGTTTCTTCCTGGAAAAGATACACCAGATATACGAGATGATGATAGTCAGGCACGGTTTCATGATAGTCGGTTTGCCTTTCGGCGGGAAAACCTCGGCTTACAGGATGCTCGCGGGCGCTCTTGGATTGTTGGAGGATCGTAAGCTGATGAACGAGCACCGGGTCGAGATAACGGTTATCAATCCGAAGGCGATCACGATGGGCCAATTATACGGCCAGTTCGACCCGGCCTCGCACGAATGGACCGACGGTGTCCTCGCTGTCAGTTACAGGGCTTTCGCCACTTCCACCAATCTGAATAGGAAATGGTTGGTGTTTGACGGCCCGGTCGACGCCCTCTGGATCGAGAATATGAACACCGTGTTGGACGACAATAAAAAGCTTTGCCTCACCTCCGGGGAAATTATCCAACTCGCGCCCACCACCAACTTAATTTTCGAGCCCATGGACTTGGAGGTAACCGAGTCGAAATTTTCCATTTCTTTTTTTTTTTTTTTTTTTTTTATTCCAAGATGGTTTGCCATTGTTGAGGATAATCGACAGGTCGCGTCACCTGCCACGGTGTCCAGATGCGGGATGATTTACATGGAGCCGGTCAGTTTAGGTTGGATGCCAATCTTGATTTCTTGGCTGAACACTTTACCACCCTCCTTCACCGATCATCTTAAAAATCATTTGCACGAAATGTATTCGAGATTTTGCCCGTGCCTTTTGCAATTAGTTCGCGTGTGCAAGGTTAGAGACGATGCGTGAATATTGAGATTCGTCGTTGTCATGTCGTACTTTCCTCATACCTTCTTCTTCAGGAGATAATAACGATGCCCGATGCCAATCTGGTTAAATCAACAACTTACCTGTTCGATTGTTTCGTCGACGATTACTACGACGAGAAGTATTGCCACATGATGACGGATCTAGATATGAGGGCACAAGTGGAGGTAAATATTCCTATATACATATATATATATATCTCTTCCTTCTTATAAATCGAAACGAAAATTGATTGCCCCCTTTTTTTTCAGGGTTGCTTCTTCTTCTCCTGCATCTGGGCGATGGGCGGCACTATAACGACGGATTATCGCGAATGGTTCAGCGATCTCTTTAGAGCGTTAACGGATCGAGAGTTTCCGAGCGACGTCAAAGAACGTTTCAATATCGCGGAGATCATCAATCCGTCGAAACCGTACGTGGTCAACTTGCCGATGACGGGTTTGGTGTACGATTACAAGTTCGTGAAAGAGGGTAGGGGGAAGTGGAGGCCGTGGACGGACGATCTCCAAGACACCCCCCCGATATCTAAAGACATACCGGTCAACCAGATAATCGTCCCGACGATCGAGACCATTCGTTACTTCCATTTGTTTCGACTGTTGATCCGCCATCAAAAACCTCTGCTGTTGGTTGGCCCGACCGGCACCGGCAAATCCTCCTACATAATGGAATTTTTGTTGAAGAAGAACGACCCGGACACGTACAAACCTCTTTTCGTCATATTCTCCGCTCAAACAACCGCCAACCAGACCCAGGACATCATCATGAACAAATTGGATAGGCGAAAGAAGGGGTTGTACGGAGCCCCGCCGGGGAAGTATTGGATAGTTTTCGTGGACGACGTCTCGATGCCGCAGAAAGAGGAATTCGGTTCCCAGCCGCCTATAGAATTGTTGAGGCAATGGCTGGATCACTGGACGTGGTACGATCTAAAGGAGATATCGCCCATACACTTGGTGGACGTACAGCTGGTTTGCGCGATGGGGCCGCCGGCAACTGGATTGGATTGCACGCCACGATTCAAAAGGCATTTCGTCACCCTGGGAATATCAGAGTTCTCCGACGACGTTCTCATCACCATTTTCACAACCATAGTAAATTGGTACTTCGTCACAAGGGAGTTTCAAGACTTTTTCTTCCCCAGTATCGATTACTTCGTGAGCGGCACGCTGGACGTTTTCAAAGAGTCGAGGTTACACCTTTTACCGACACCGGCCAAATGCCATTATTTGTTCAACTTGCGAGACTTCTCGAGGGTGATCCAAGGAGTGCTACTTTGCACCCCTGAAACCGTCCCCGATCCCGTACGTATGCAACAAAATCTCAAATTCGATAATACATTCGAGAGTATATCGTATATCGTAAGGATGTAAAAAAAGAAATGTATCTCTATTAAGAATGAGTTAGGATGTAAATGGATATATAAATGGTGTTCGATACGAACCTTTGAGTAACTTTTAAAATTTTCGTTGATCTTGAACGATATAACGATGCAACGTTTCTTTAACCGTTTCTTCAACGTTTTCAAGACGAGTTTGAAACGACAATGGGTACACGAGGTGTTACGGGTTTACGGTGATCGATTGGTGGACGACAATGACATTAAATGGCTCGTCGAACAGATAAGGAAAACCATGAAGCTGTACATGGACGACGAATTGGATAACTTGTTCCAAGATTTAAGAACGAATAAGATGGTACGTTTTTTTTTTTTTTCTCTGTCCAAAATAATTAAATTATTAGCTCTTTTTCTTCCTCGAATTATATAGGTGACGTACATAGAACTTCGAAATTTGATTTACTGCGACTTCCACGATCCTTTCGCTGATAAAAAATTGTACGTGGAGGTGAAAGATTTGGATTTCCTTACCCTGGTTGCCGAGGAATATCTCGAGGAATATAATTCGATCTCTAGGACACCGATGAATCTCGTCCTGTTCAGGTTTCCATCCATATTCTACCAATCTCGTCGATTCAAAAGCGACGAAATAATCGCTCCATTTGCCGTGTTCCAGATTCGCCATCGAACATCTGTCGAAGATCAGTCGTATAATGATGCAACCCCGGGGCCACGCGCTGTTGATCGGCGTGGGCGGTTCAGGGCGTCAATCGATGACGAAATTGGCGGCCCACATCTCGGATTACGAATTATTCCAAGTGGAGATATCCCAGGTGTACGGTATTTACGAGTGGCACGAGGACGTGAAGGATATCCTTAGGAAGAGCGCGTTCTCAGAGCTCCACACGGCGTTCCTCTTCATGGACACCCAGATCAAAGAGGAGATCTTCCTCGAGGATATAAGCAATATATTGAACTCGGGCGAGGTCCCGAACATATTCGCCGTGGACGAGCTGTCCGAGATATGCGAGAAGATGCGAGTGATCGATAGGCAGAGGGACAGAGCGGTGCAGACCGATGGAAGCCCCGTGGCTTTGTTCAATTTCTTCGTGCAAACCGTACGCGAACAGTTGCACATGATAGTGAGCATGTCGCCGATCGGCGAGAATTTCCGGGCGAGAATTCGAAAATTCCCGGCCCTGGTCAGTTGTTGCACGATCGACTGGATGCAAGCCTGGCCGGAGGACGCCCTGCTAGCCGTGGCAACCAAATTCCTCGACGAGATCGATCTCACCGAGAAGGAGAGGGCCGCGTGCATCGAGATGTGCCAATTCTTCCACACGTCCACCCAGAACTTGACCAAAGACTTTCTGAGGAAGGCGAGACGGTATAACTACGTAACCCCGACCTCGTACCTCGAGCTCATCAACACTTTCAAGGATTTGCTCGCGAAGAAGAGGAAGGAGGCTTTGGACGGTAAAAAGAGGTACGAGGCGGGGTTGGAAAGGTTGGACAGTACCCACAAGCAAGTGGAGAAGATGCAAGAGATTTTAATCGCGCTGCAACCGAAGCTTCTTATCGCAGCTAGGGACGTCGAAGCCATGCTTCTCGACGTTGAGAGGGAGAGCAACGAAGTCGCTGCCCTGGAGCTAATTGTGAAGAGCGACGAGGAGGCAGCCATGGTAAGGTGTTAACATCCCTAGATTTTTACTTAGAATGCTTATTCCTCCCCTCTCTTCTCGCGTTTCCTAATTTTCTCCTTCGAACTTGTTCCATCACCTCATCGATGGATCAAAATTCGAAGGCGTGAAAAAATTCCAGGAAGAACGAACGCGACTGCTTTTCTTTCTCTCTTCCCTTCCTTCTTTTCCGTTATCTCGAGGTACAAGAAAAATAATCGAACCCGTAGGAAGTTGCGAGCGAGGCGGACGCCATACGCGCGGAATGCGACGCGGATCTGCAGCAAGTGATGCCTATATTAAACGCGGCGAACGCGGCCTTGCAAACCCTTACTCCTCAGGATATTCAAATAGTGAAATCCATGAAACGTCCCCCGGCCGGTGTTCGACTGGTGATGGAGGCGATTTGCATTCTAAAGGTAAGTCTAAACTCGATCGAAAACTCGCGCCCAAATTTATAAATTTGCTGGCTAACTAAGAAAGAATGAAACGAAAAAGCCATCTCATCTCATCACGCCAGGACGTGAAACCGGAGAAGGTTAAAACGCCCGAGGGGGACGTGGTGGAAGATTATTGGAAGCCGTCGCTTCGCATATTGACGGACATAAAGTTCCTCGATTCCCTGATCAACTTCGACAAGGACAACATACCCGAGAGAATCATGACGAAAATTCGCACCACGATATTAACGAATCCGAACTTCGACCCGGAAAGGATAAGGCAAGTGTCGACCGCTTGCGAGGGCCTGTGCAAATGGGTGTTCGCTTTGTCCGAGTACGACAAAGTGGCGAAGATAGTTGCGCCCAAGAGGAGAGCTCTGGCCATAGCGGAGGCCGACTACAAGGAGGCGATGGACCAATTGACGTTGAAGAGGGCTCAGCTTCAAGAGGTGAGGGACAGGTTGGCGAAGGTTGAGGAATTGTTGAAGATACGCAGGGCCGAGTATCAGGCGATGACGGACGAGGTGAACGTGTGCGAGGCGAGATTGAGAAGGGCGAGGGAGCTGATCGGCCGGCTGGGGGGGGAGTACACCAGATGGTCCGATACGGCCAAGCAATTGGGCGAGCGTTATTACACCCTGACCGGCGACATTCTGATCGGTTCCGGGATCGTGGCCTACCTAGGGGTGTTCACCACCCAGTTCAGGCAGCAACAAATCGAAAATTGGGTGCAGATTTGCACTGATTTGGAGGTGATCTGCACCAAGGATTACGAGCTCGCTCCTATACTGGGCGATTCCGTTCTGATACGATCCTGGATCATCTTCGGACTGCCCACCGATCTATTCTCCATCGACAACGCGATAATCGTAACGAATTCTCGCCGGTGGCCGTTGATGATCGATCCCCAGAGCCAGGCCAACAAATGGGTGAAGAATATGGAGAAAGATAATAACATCCACGTGATCAGATTGACCCAGGAAGATTACATGAGAGTTTTGGAGAACGCTATCCAGTTCGGTCAGCCGGTCTTGTTGGAGAATATCGGCGAGGAGATCGATCCCGCTCTCGAACCTCTTTTGATGAAACAAACGTTTAAATCTGCTGGCGCGGAGTGTATCAAGGTCGGAGATTCTATTATCGAATACTCTCACAATTTTAGGTATTTCTTTTTCCTTTTCTACGATTCTTATACACGTATATATACACGTAATGAAAAATCTTTACTTTGCTATATACTTTTTTCTCTTTTATTAGATTTTACATGACGACTAAATTGCGTAATCCCCATTACCTACCAGAGGTGGTGGTGAAGGTAACGCTGTTGAACTTCATGATCACACCGATAGGCCTCGAGGATCAGCTTCTCGGGATCGTGGTTGCCAAAGAGAGGCCGGACTTGGAGGCCGAGAAGAATCTATTGATCATCCAAGGAGCGGCCAACAAGAAGTACGTTGACCCTCTTCTACGCGTTTTCTCTTTTTCCCCTCAACTTCCGTCAACGATTCTCTCTCGCAGAAAATTGAAGGAGATCGAGGACGAGATTCTCAGGGTTCTGCAAACCGTGGAGGGGAATATCCTCGAGGATGAAACGGCCATCAGCATACTGAGTTCGTCGAAAAATCTTGCCAACGAGATCGAAGCGAAGCAGAGAGTGGCCGAGATCACGGAAAAATCTATCGACGCCGCGAGATTGCAGTACACGCCCATAGCTATCCACAGCACCGTCCTCTTCTTCACGATCGGTAGATTGCTTCTCATTTTTTTCTTATTCGAGAGAAAATTCGAAAAATCAATCATCTCGAATCCTCTTCCTCTCAGCCGTTCTGGCGAACATCGATCCAATGTATCAATACTCGTTGGTCTGGTTCGTGAATCTCTTCAAGAACTCGATCGACAACACGGAACGCGTGGAAGACATACCGCTACGGCTCAAGGATCTCACGAAACACTTCACGTACTCCCTCTACGTGAACATATGTCGGTCGTTGTTCGAGAAGGACAAGCTTTTATTCTCCCTCCTCCTTTTGGTAAACTTGCTGTACAAGCAGGGGAAAATCTCGATACCCCAATGGATGTTTCTGTTGACCGGAGGCGTTGGCCTTGAGAATCCTTTCGTAAATCCCACGACTTGGCTACCAAGGAAATCATGGGACGAGTTGTGCCGTTTGGACAGTGTTCCAGGTTTCGAGGTACGATCCAAATACGGGACAAATTTTTTTCCTACTCAAATTTCCGTTTCTTCGATTTTTTCCCTTTTCAAGGAATTCAAATCCAACTTCGAGCTTCGTCTGGACGAGTGGAAAGTCATATTCGATCATATGGAGCCTCACACTTTGACATTCCCCAAGCCTTATCACAATATCACCCGTTTCGAGAGAATGGTCATACTGCGATGCATTCGTCCTGACAAAATGGTGCCGGCCGTTCAGCAATTCGTGCAAGGTAAAGAAAGAAAGAAGAAAAGGAAAAATCGCGAGACGTGTTCGTGACACGATTTTTTCAAAAAAAAAAGAGAAAAGGATTAGAGCGTTTAATTCGTATGAAAAGAGAAAATAAGAAAAAAGAAATTACGATCGAAATATCTCTCTATGAGTACGAGGAGAGAGAGAGAGAGAAAAAAAAACGGGCGAATAAAACGAGATATGACCCATATACGATATTATTCAAGTAATGGAAACTGGAATTATAAAACGAACGATTTAATTTCTGATAGAGCAACTGGGATCTCAGTACATCGAGCCGCCGCCCTTCGACCTGATCTCGTCGTTCGCCGATTCGCATTCCTGTATTCCCCTCATATTCGTGTTGACGCCTGGCGCCGATCCCATGGCGATTCTACTGAAATTCGCGGACGACCAGGGTTTCGGCACCAACCGTCTCTTCTCCCTTTCTTTGGGTCAAGGGCAAGAAGTTATTGCCGAGAATCTTATAGACGAGGGGGTGAAGAACGGCACCTGGGTCGTCCTCCAGAATTGTCACCTTGCCAAAAGTTTCATGCCAATGTTGGAAAGGGTGTGTCGGTGAACCGTTCGGATCGACCGTTTCAATAACACCATAATAATAATAATGGACGAGAGGGAATGGAACTGGTTTCTTTTTTTCTTTTCCATTCTTTCCAGATCTGCGAAACTTTCACCCGAGAGACCGTGCATCCGGACTTTCGTTTGTGGCTGACCAGTTATCCGGTCGAATATTTCCCGGTCAGCATTCTTCAAAATGGCGTCAAAATGACGAACGAGCCGCCCAAAGGGTTGAGAGCGAATATAATCAGATCTTTCTTACTGGTAACGGGAGAGGGGGATTGAGATGTCGATTAAGATCAAGTTAAATTACCCATCCGTCAGGTGCATTACGACTCCAAGTTTTTTTCCTTCCCCAAGGACCCGATATGCGACGAGGATTTCTTCGAGACGTGCAAGCAATCCGAGGTGTTCAAGAAGCTACTTTTCTCGCTCAGTTTCTTCCACGCGATCGTTCAAGAGCGAAGGAAATTTGGACCGATCGGTTGGAACAATCAGTACGAATTCAACGAGACCGATTTGCGGATCAGCGCTTTGCAGTTGAAAATCTTGCTGGATCAATACGATGACGTTCAATTTACCGCGTTGAAATATTTGACCGGTATCGTATGTCTGTCTTTCAAGTGTTGTGAAAATCTTTTAAGTTTAAAAATTAATTTATCGAAAGTATTTTCGTTTTGACTTGCGAACTTGACTTGAAATAAGCTCGTGAACGATCGATTTCCCTTGCACAGGCGAGTGTAATTATGGCGGTCGAGTGACGGACGAATGGGACAGGAGAACGTTGAACACGATCCTCGATAGATATTATCGCGTGGAGGTTATCGAGGTGAAGGAATATCAATTCGACGAGAGTGGTATTTATTACATACCCGATGTCTATGAATACGAGAAATTTCTCGAGTATATCAAATCTTTTCCAATGATCACTACACCATGCGTCTTTGGGATGCACGACAACGCAGATATCATTAAGGATCAACAGGAGACCAGCTTGATGTTCAGCTCGATATTGGCAACGCAGGTGAGTATCAATCGCAATCCAATACTCAACCCGATGATAACACCCGTTTTATCGTTGTATCGTGTTTCATTAGATTATTCAGGATATCAAGGTAAGTAAATTTTTCAGATCAATCTTTTTCCAATCTTTACACAATATTGTGTATCATTTATACATGTATCATTTATATCGCTATCGCTAGCCGAGGAGTTTAAGAGGAAGAATAAAGGTAATTTTTAATTTCGACAAATTCGATTCTTTCGCTTTAACAAAGTTTTCATATCCTCGGTTTTTAAATCACGAAGGAAACGCGTGGATTAAATATAAGAAACACGATCGGAGAAAGCGTGTTCGTTATCATTATCTTCGTTCATTAATTTCGAGATAATTAAGGGTTGTACGGGGGGGGGGTTGTTGTTGTTGTTGTTTCGCAAAATATAATGGGATTCCTTAAACGTATTCCGCGTGACGAATCATGCGGACTACTAACGAGGCCCTGTGTGTTCCACCGTCCTCCAATTAGGACACCACGGAAACGGATGTAGACGAGGAAGGAATATCACCCGACGACATCGTCTACGGTATAGCGTCCGATATTCTGTCAAAGTTGCCCGACGACTTCGATCTAGACGTTGCGCTCGAGAGATATCCGACGTTGTACGAGCAAAGCATGAACACGGTGCTGGTACAGGAAATGGGAAGATTCAACAAGCTTCTGCAAACGATCAGGAGTAGCCTCATAAACGTTCAGAAGGCGATCAAAGGTAAACGGGTGTAAGGGTTGGGACAGGATAGGTTTATGTACGTGTGTGTGTGTCTAGCGATTTTTCATGACTGCTGAACTTGGTCTAAGGTCTGGTGATCATGACACCGGATCTCGAGGAGGTCTATCTATCGATAATCACCGGAAAGATACCAAAGATGTGGATGCATCATTCTTATCCGTCGTTGAAGCCGCTTGGAAGTTATATTCAAGATTTCTTGGATAGGCTCGCTTTCCTCCAGGTATCTGCGCGCCATTTGCTTTCGATCGAACGAGCTCTTCAAGCTCTTGATTGTTTTCCTTATTATACATTCCGCTTTAATAAAAATTAAGAAGAAGAAAATATAAATTCCAACGTTAGAAGAAAACTCTGATCAGATCCCTGGGTTTTAACAATTTAAAGTGACTTTGAAAATTAATTACGAAAGAAGATTAAAATCGCAATCATTTATAAAAAAAAAAAAAAAAAAAAAAAAAAGAAACGTGACTAATCTCTTAATAACGAAAATAATTTAAACGAATCCTCAAAATTTTCAAAAATATAAAAAAAATAAAAAATATATAAATATAAAAAATATAAATATAAATATAATAATATAAATATATAATATAATAATATAATAATAATATAAATATAAATATATAAATATAAAAAAATATAAAAAATATAAAAAAGAAATATATTATTCGATTTTCCTTGTAGAAATGGTTCATAGAGGGGCAACCACCGACATTTTGGATCTCCGGTTTCTATTTCACGCAGGCGTTCCTCACGGGTGCGCGTCAAAATTACGCGAGGAAGTATATGATACCTATAGATCTCCTCGTCTACGATTTTGAACCTCTGAAGGAAAAAGAATTCGCTAAACCGCCGGACGATGGTGTTTACATTTACGGTTTGTTCCTGGACGGGGCCCGTTTCAATTTGGACACGATGAGACTCGACGAATCGTTCCCGAAAATTTTGTACGACCACGTCCCTTACGTGAGTACTCTTCACCATTCTCTTTTATCTCTTAATAAAGATTCAGGCAAGTTCGGTCAGAAACAATTCCATCTCGAATACTTTGCAATTTTATCGTATATAAGAGTTAATCGGAGAGTTCGATCAGAAACAATTCCATCTCGAATACTTTGCAATTTTATCGAAGAGATTTAATCGGAGAGTTCGATCAGAGCAATTCCATCTCGAATACTTTGCAATTTTATCGTATATCATATAAGAAATTTAATCGGAGAGTTCGATCAGAACAATTCCATCTCGAATACTTTGCAATTTTATCGTATATAAGAGTTCGATCAGAAACAATTCCATCTCGAATACTTTGCAATTTTATCGTATAAGAGATTTAATCGTTAGAGTTAAAAATGATTAATTTGAGAAGAATGAGATATTATCCCTTTGCGCAATCCGTTTTATTTGTTTGGTCAGATTTGGCTAATACCGATGAAGAAGGAGGATATACGCGAAAGGCACACGTACACCTGTCCAGTGTACAAAACCACGGAGAGAAGAGGCGTTCTATCGACTACCGGCCATTCGACCAACTTTGTAATCGCCATATGGCTGCCGACGGATCGAGATCCGGAGCACTGGATACTTCGAGGCACGGCCATGATCTGCCAATTGTCCGATTAAATCCCCTATAAGGAGTTTATTTTATCGCTTGTCGCTTGTGCATCGTGTAATCTCGAGCATCCTCGTCTACAATATTAGACGGTTAGAATTAGCTCGTTCGAGGATTAATTCGACTCCTCGACGAGAGAGGATTCCGCCTCATAGATATAATAAAGAAATAACTAAAAATCGAAACTTCACATTCACATTTGTTTTTTTCTTTCGTCGTGATTCAGAATCGATGCTATTTCTTTAAAGTTTAAAGAAACCTCTGTGTAAAAATCTGGCAACGAGAACAAGCAAGCAAGCAAGCACTTTCGTCGATCTCGAAAGACGGAACGACGTTCCAGGACCGTTTCGCACGTAGCAGTGGCACTACAACAGGTGTCTATACATCCGGGTCATAGGCTCGAGGATCCTCCTCTTGTCTGACGATCAATCAACCGTCCAACGTCTTTGTGAAAATCTTCAAACGAGCCTCGGCTAAAAAAGCCGGTCGCCCGAGGGTAACGGAAGAATGTTAGCCGCGATACAAAGCGAAGCGGCGAAGGGAGGAGGGGGCGGAGAAAGAAATGGCAGGCAGGGGACACAGGTGAGGAGGAAGACCTAGCCGAGCTTATCCATCCACCTGTGGACGCCGATTTCCGATACGGCACCGTTCTCTCTTCTCCGTTCCTCTGGCTCGAGCCACAAAATCGTATCCGCCGCAAAATCGAGATTCCTATGCAAACGGTTATCGTAAATATTGGAAGCGGTATCAAGAGGCTCGCAGCCAGGTGCAGGGGAGATTTCGAAGGCGGCGTACGTTCGCAGGAGATAGGATGGGTCGTGGACGAGAGGCGGCGGGGGAGGAGGTGGGGGCAAACGCGTAGAGAAACGTAAAGACGCGGGAAGAGGGAGAGAGAGAGAGAGAGAGAGGGAGAGGGGGAGTAAGAGAAACGAAGGGAGGAGGAGGAGGAGGAGAGAGAGAGCGGATAGGATGAAAAACACGGTGGGATGAGAGAAGCAAGTGGGATGAGAGGTGAGCAGCGGGGTATATTCAGAGGCAGGTCGGTTGGTTCGGAGGGTGGTTGGTGGTGGGTGGCTTCAGGGGTTGGTGGCGGCACCCTGTCTACCCGGACTGAGATCGCCGGAGGCTCGTTGCCTAGCGACCTCGTATTGATCTCTCCCCGTATCTCGCCTTTTCCCCTTTCCCACGTGATTCTCTCTCTCTCTCTCTCTCTGTCCTCCCTTTTCACTTCTCTCCTCGTACACCCCTCGTATCCGCGTTTGCCTAACCCTCTCCTCGCGGAGTCTCCCTCCCTCGTTCTTGCCTTCGTTTCTTTTCCTCTCCTTTTCCATCTTTCCCTTTTGTCCCGTCTCTCTCGGTCTCCTTCTACTTTCTCGGCTCGGCTTCAATCTCTTTTTTTTTTCTTCTTCTTCTTCTCCTTCCTTTTTATCTTTTTTTTTTTCTCCTCCCTCCCTTTTTCTTTCTCCACGGGTTTCTTCTTCGCCTCCGTTGTACAGGTTCCTTCTGTTTGCGCGTTTCGAGTGCTTTCAGCCTCTGGATTAAGGAGAGGGAAAGGGAGAGAGGGAGAGAGAGAGAGAGAGAGAGAGAGGAGAACGGTGTCGGTCCTGGTCGAGGTGACGGCATTAGGATCGAATGATTATTTAATGGAAATCCGCGAGAGTTTGGAGAAGAATGGAGCTGTTATACCGGAAACCGCGAAGGTAACAGAGTGATATATCTCGATATATATATATACTTTTTGAAGTTGGTTTAAAAATTCCAATTCATCTTGTTTCCCTTCTGGAAAACGAATGAACGAATGAATTCGTTTACTTATTTATTTATTCCTTTCCTTTTTTTTTTCTTTTTTTCCTTGCTCGCGGTAGAAAACGCTGACCGGTAGGATCAGCTTCACGCTGGAGTAAATCCGGTGAATTATAGACGACGAGTATTCGGTTTGTGATTTCGCGTGCTGATTCCACCGCGTGTGCAAACTGATTCCCTCCGCCAGGAAACGAAATGCGAAATGGTCGGGCGCGGGGGCGGAACGGAGGCAGGGAAACGCGGATACGCCGATAATTCGCGCGATTACGTGGCGAAACGATGGAAGGCCGAGGAAAAGTTGAAGGACCCAGGAAGAAGGAGTTGGTAAACATCAGGCTAAACACATAGTTGCGTTAAGTTACCGAGATTCCCCCACTTTCCACGATTAGATTTCAGAATGCGGCTGGGAGGGAGGAGGGGTTGATAAATATTCATTTATCTGGATGCAACCGTGGAACCGGCTCGAAACGATGTAATTAAAAACCCGCTATCGCGATATCATCCCCTGTTATCGATGTCTCTCCCGTCCGATTCTCCCGACGAACAACCTACTTTTCCAATATTTAAAACGTAAGAGAGACAGAGAGAGAGAGAGAGAGAGAGAGAGAGAGAGAGAGAGAAGGAGAAAAAAATGGCGTGACGTTGACCCAGAGGGAGAGAAGTTTCGAAACGAAGAACTTTTTTTTTTTATCGCCGTTCTCTTCGAGTTCTCTTCGGCATATAACGTTACTCGGAAAAAAAAAAAAAAAAAAAAAAAGAGGTATCTCTTCCGCCACGTTGCCTGCACATCGAGAACCACATTCTTACACCCGCCAACTTTCCCCGATGTACACAGATATAACCGCTTCTTCTCGCCTCTCCCGCGAGCAAATTGTTTTCAACGTTTTCTCATCGCGCTCGAACTCGCGCGCGCACTTTCCACATCCATTTATCTCCCCTTTCCACCCCCTCCTAGCAAAGAATGAATCAACTTCCCTTCTCCCATTCCGATCTGACTCCAGTTTCCTACTCGAAAAGTCCTCGAAAAAAGTAACATCTCGTGTAAATCGATTGAAGAAAGGAGGAAAGGGGAGGAGGGGATCCACTCGAAAGGGACGGGATGTTAATCGGGCTCCACGGTTGCATAAAATCAACTAATTTGCAATCAAGCGCGGTATCGAAGCGCGACTCTCTCTCTCTCTCTCTCTCTCTCTCTCTCTCTCTCTCTCTCTCATTCTCTCTTTTGGCGAGGAGAGCATGTCACCTGAATGAAATTTATTCGCCGTTCGAGGCGGAATAGGAGAGGGTGAGAGCCACCCCTTTATGGACGACTCTTGTTTCGTCGCACGTCCCTCTCTCTTTCTCTCTCGCCTCTTATTTCAACACACGAGCCTCTTTCTATCGGTAGAGTGACCTTCATCTGAATTTCTTTGTCGGAGGCCGAGAGGCCGCAAAGAGGGACGAGATAGGAGCGAGAGAGGATTGATCAGGGATTTTGGTCAAGGGTGGAAAAATGATAATACGCGTTTTACTTTTACCGCCCCCTTTGTCGAACGGAACGAACGGCGGCGAATGGGTTTACACAGCGTGCCACTTTTCGCCATTTTAACCATCTGCCACGATGCTCGTTGCTTCTAGGAGGAAGATAAGGAGGGGGTGCTTTCACCTTGAGGAAGGATTTGATTGATGACGAGGGAGGCTGATCACGAGCTCGTCGAGCACTTTTCGGCCACACCAAAGTGCGATAAGATTTTCTTTTCACGAGGTATTTATCATCTCGCGAGATAATGCTTGTAATGTCTTTTACGACTCTTCGTGGACTATTTCGTCGCGAGAGACGATGCGATCGATCGTATCAATCGCGTAGAACTTGAAACGAATCGACTTTATTCAGAGACTAATTATTCAATTTCTAAAATGTTAACATTTTCAAAAATTAAGGATTTTAGAATAGATTCATTAGCTATGAAATTCTACGCAATCTACCAAAGTTAAAAATTTTACAAAAAAAAAAAAAAGAAATAATTATTAATATATTAATATATTAATATATTTTTAAAAAAAGCTGTCTTTCGGGAAAGTGGAGTTGATCATTCAAAACTTTCTCTTAAAGCAATCACGAAAATAAACCAGGGAGCCAGGAATAAGGAAGGAAAAAATCCTGAGAGAAAACAAGCATTCCCTCTGATTACACTTTATTTCGTAATCAATCCGGCGACCGTTTAATCCGATCCGTTCGACGAGGAAAAGCGCGGAGGGAGGGGACGAGTTGGGTGGTTGCAAAACTTTGGGTGAAAGTGTATTTAGAAGCGACACGGGTGCACACGTTCACGTAGGAGCAGGTTTTTTTTTTATTCGATGCAAAGAATGTAAAACGTTACATCGTGCAATTAAACGACGTTTCGTCATACCGTATTTATAAATAAATCGGTCATACACCTCGCTTTCCACGTATACGTGTTATGTCGTGTTACGTGTACGATTAAATTTTAATTATAACTGTTGATTAATCGAGTACATAACGAGGCGGCGCAATTCGATCGTTCCAAGTTTACGCGCGTCTATGATCTAATTGTAAGATGCAATTGGTTCCTTGCAACGACGACGACGACGAGAGTCTCGCGTCATTAATAATCGTTACTCCCGGCGAGGAGCAAAGATAGACTCGTCGATATCGGACGATGGAGGTTGACTCTTGAATAGCATATGATATTTATAAAATTAATATTCTCGAAAATCTCTCGCGCTATTTTCGTTTATAATTTTTGCGAGGAAAAGACTTCTCTCTTCTTAACAGAGCGATTCAACTCGAAGCTCAATTATTCTGCGTTCATATTTTTCTCTGCATTATTATTTTTCTCACATTTACGCAATATTTTATTTTTATTTTACTTTACAACGGTTTCTTTTTTCTATCACTATTCTCCTCTCTTTACAAGATAAAGTCTCTATATATAATAAAAATATCTATATTTCTTAAATTTATAGTTCAACAATTGAATTATCTTGTACTATACTTTCAAAGAAAGAAAGAAAATGTCTACTCATGTTTCTCAAAATTCTATTCAAATCACTACGTTTTCTAACTTAGCTACATACTCTCTATACTCATAAAAAGAAACTTCTCTAATGATAATAATAATGATAATGAAAAAAATCTATTTTCATCTAAATTTCATCAGAAAAATAAAAATCTAATCGCTACATTCGCTACTTCCATTACATAACCTTACTTCCAATTTACCGACTGTGACTTCCCACTGTCGCTTCTAAATTCGCCTTCACATTCGTCCGTTACTCGTCCAAGATCCCCCTCCCCTCCTCCTCGTGGAAAAATGGAAAAAAGAAAAAGAAAAAGAAGAAGGAAAAGAAAAAGAAACGGGATCCCAGACAGGTGGAAACCGAGAAACCGACGAAAAGGGACAGTGGTTGAGCATCGGGGGGGCCTGAATAATGGACGAAGCTGCGTCGAGTGTCCGAAGGAGAGCGGAGGAAAAGAGAGAACGAAGGTTCGCCGAGGACGGAGGAGGGGAGGGAGGGGGTGGAGGAAGCAGGGGGCAGAGAAGACGGGGTAGAGTGGAAAATCGAGGTCCGCGTTGGTAGAGAAGGTGGAAGCGGCGGCATAGTCGGTATTGGTAACGTGGCATCGTCGCTGGTGGTGGTGGCGGCGGGTCCAGAGGGGATGCTGCGAGAAGGGATGGGTTGCCAGGCAACGTACGTCCACCCTTAAACCTCCGTTCACCCCCAACTACCCCCCTCCCCACCGTGTTTGCCCGTTCCGCGGATGAGGACTCGGTCGATACAAGAGCACCCGTTTTCGCCCTACGTTCGGGAATTCCCCAATTTCCATTTAGCCGGGTGCCGGCTTTAAGCCACCCCTCACCCCTTCGACGCAGCTCTGTGCCACTGTGGGACACTTAAAACGATTGCCAAAAACCCCCTCCGCCCTCCTCGATCCCTCGAGCCGTTCCGCGATCATAGCTGTTCAGCGATCGAAGAGGTTTGTCCTTGAGAAAATTGAGAGAATCGGGGACGAGTCGATGTAGATGGAGCCTCCTTTGCACGGGTGTATCCGTTGGGTGGGTGGCGTCCTTGAAGGATGGAAATGCGTTTCAGGGGAGTCGTGCATTCGTGGAAACGAAAATCGAAGGGAGTGGGAAGGAGCGGAATTGGAAGGAATTGATGGAACGCTGTAATTTCTACAGAGAGAATCTCGGATCTCTCTTTGATTCGTAGAGTTAAAAAAAATTATTGGACGTGTTTGACGTGTCCTTCGATGGACGAGATGGAGGATTCGAGGTTTCTTAGATGGTTAGGCATTAGGGGATAGATAGAGAAAGAAAAAAAATAGAAAGAGAGAGAGAGAGAGAGAGAGAGAGAGAATCGTGATGGAGAAATGATTGAGAGACGCAGGTAACAACAGACGGAGGTAAACGATGTCTTAATTTTTATTGTTAAAAAGAATGCATATGTACACAGTTGAAGAGGATTCGTTACTGTACATGATATCACTTGATAACAACCGAAAGTTTCACTTTTAAACAAACTGAAAGATCTACGCAAGACAAGATCGATCAAATGCTACGGATCTAGCAGGAGAAAGATATAAAAAAAAAGAAAAAAAAAAAAAAAAGAAAGGATTCTTTCTACACGAATTCTCGTCTACTTGAAATCATTCAAATCTATATCTACGATCACTGGTTCTACTTTTATCACGTTATCACGTTAAGATAAGAGGATTGAGAGAGAAAAAAGAAAAAAAAAAAAACAGAAAACTCGATGATCGAACTCGACGATAAATCAAAATCGCAGATATGGAAATTTCAACTCGGTTACTGACCTGTCGCAGCGAAAACAACAAGAGCATGGTAAAAATGGGCGAAATAATCCTTAAGACGGTCCGTGAAACGACGACGATCGATCGTTATATCGCGACAGGGAACGTTGAATTTGGTCCGCTCTTGGCATTCACCGCGTGCCTTATGAATTTTGAAAAGTTGGCACATGGAAGCCCGCAGTGAACGCAAGGAGCACAGACTCACGCAACTCTTGCTTCTCTTGTTTTCCACCATCATTTCACTTCTTCCTTCCCCTCCGGCTAATCCACAGTTCCGAGATATTCACTGTCCTCTTCTCACCCTTCTCCTCACCTTTCTCACCTTCTTCCCTCGCTCTTGATTATCAATTTATCAACCATGAATTACTGTCACCATAATTTCAACGTTGCAGTGATGCGATCTCCAAAATTGAGGGGAAAAAGAAAAAAAGAAAAAAGAAAAAAGAATAATCTATAAAACTATAAAAGAAGCAATAATAAGAGGATGATAAAATAAAACGAAAGAAGAATAATACAACGTAATTAAATATAATACACGATAATACGCAACACCATTCCCCGATCACCGAGCAAATAAAACGACCCTTCCCCCCCTCGAACTGCGTTTTATAATCGTCCTCGAACTATGTTTCAACGTGTCGATGGCTAAGTATATTCGCATTCGATGCACGTCCACGTACCGATTGAACGTTCGATAATATCGGGAGGGCACGCGCGGGAGACCGAGAGAGAGCGAGAGAGAGGAGGGAGGGGGAGGAGGGTTGGAAAAAAAACGCGTAGGCGAGCACACGCTCCGCGATGCACGTCGCAATGCGAACTGAGCTTGATGAGCGTCGAAACTATACTATGGAACGATACTACTCGTCCTATGGACCCACGATCAGGGGGGTGGGTTGGGGTGGTGTTGGTACGCGGAGTGGTAGGGGGGTGCCGCGGGGGTTCGTCAGTCCCACCATAACTTATTGCTTATTTCGCGGAGGGTGTACCGACCCCGTGATATCCGGGGAGCAGCTGACGTTGGGGTTCCATTGTCTGTAGATATTCGCATAATCAAGAAACCCACCCCACTTCCATACTTTTTCCTCGCGTGTAAAAAGGGACATATGGGATGCTCTGACTAATATATCGGCGCGGATCTTTGATCGATGCTCGGCCACCAAGGAACACCAAGTGGCCGAGAAACGACACAACGAGGAACTCTTCTTTTCGATCTCAGATCGACATTTCGTATATATGTATATGTAAAATTTATCGGATCGTGTGTTGGAACAAGTGGAAAAGTTAGGTGGAAAAACCCTGGGCGGAAGGTTCGCGTGATTCTACCAGGTTTGTCCGAGGAATCGCTTCAAGAATTTTCATTGATACGTTGGAACGTTTCATTGATAAACTTATTTTAAACGTGTGCAAATATCTATAGCTTCCAAACTACCGCCCAAACGAAACTCTTTCCAATAAAAAAAAAAAAAAAAGTTTACAACAAAGTCTCTTTAACGAGCCATTGTCCATTTTCGAAGGAGATACGAATATATATATATATACAAAGGGGTGAGGAGAGTAAACAACAATGGAGGGATGCTGCCCGAGTCGGAAATACTGATAATTTTGATGGTGAAAGAGGTGATTGGCCGAGTGTCCCAGAAAAAGGACACTGTGGGGTCCGTAGACCGAAACTCGTGCGGAAAACCTTGGACGGGAAGGGTGTTAAAGGGCGAGTGTCCGTGCACGAAGGGGTCGAGGAGATGTGTGCGTGCGTGCGTGTGTGCGCGCGCTACGGGGTCCAGCGCGTGCTCGAAAGCTACAATCGCCCTAAAGGCCAATTCACATCCGTGGAGGCGAGGAAGAAACGGGGGTTTCCGTGGCACAATGGGGCATTCCCTCGAAGGGCTGGGACCTCGTCTGCCAGAACTGTGGGTCAGGGTTACTAGGAGGGGGGTTCCATCCATCCATCGATTTAAACCCATCCCGCTTCTACACCCTCTTCTCTCTCTCTCTCTCTCCACTGCATGCCCCGTCCATGCCCCCCTTTTCCTTCTTTACACCTATTAACCCTCGCAGGAGATACAGATTCGAGGCGAGGAGTTTAATACGAGGTGTTATTTAAACGTTGCCTCGACGTTCACATCCGCAACGATCGAGATCGTCCGATTAATTTTTCTCGAGAAATAGAAGCTTCGGGTGCCCCCTCCACCCCGAGGGGTGGAGATGAAACGTATAGGGTGAACCGTATTTGGGACGATCGATCTCTTCGAGAACCGATGACACTTTGCGAGATGAAGAGTCGTAGAAGAGTTTCGAAGACGCGATGCGTGGAATCGAAACGTTTGCTCGTCGATATATATGTATATATGTATATTTTACTCGAAAGGGGCTGAAGCAACGTTTTTTTGGAGAGGAGTTCGTGTCGAAGCGGCGAAGAGCTAAGGGTGGGTAATCGGGCGTGGCGACTAATTATACGACCGATAAAATTCCAAGGACGAGAGCGACATTTACGAGAACTTTGGAAATAGACGAGAACTTGGGTCGCGGAATTACGCGAGGAAATAATTTAAAAATTCTAAATAATAATAAGAAAAAAAAAAAAAGGAAGAAAACAAGATATCGAACAAAAGGAAAAGAAAAACTGCGTTATTCTGTTAAAAGAACAATAGCAAAGAATCTCCCCTCGTTCCGTATTAAAAACCAGAGAAAGCAAGGGCAGCGACTCTTACCGCAACGTTGATGTTAATTATCATACGGTTACGGTCACAAGCGGAAGTAGAGTCGCAGGACCGTCGAGCGGCCGAGCGTCGAGGCAGGATCACTGAATGGCTTTACTCTCGTTCCCGGCTATCCTTGTGACGTAATCGAGCACGTGCACTCCGTTTGCGGCCTTCTCAGGTGGGGTTGAAAACGTCACGGATACCAATCCTCCCCTGAAGGCACGCCCTCTTCATCGATCCTGGCGAACCCTCCTCCATTCATGAGAGCCCTGGTACCGGGCCGACGAACCGCATGGTTCTACCTGGTATCTGGAACAAACCAACAGTTTTCATCAGCAAAACAGGGTAGTAAGGGGGGAGGGAGGGGGAGGGAGAAGATGAGACAGCAATCGCGACAAGGGGGTGAGAGTCTCTCTCTCTCTCTCTCTCGGCCCAACTGCCAGGCAGCTGTGTGATCGTAGGTCAGCAACAGCCTTTCCTCCTGCCTTCGTCAATTCTTTTTCCGTTCTCGTCGGAATCGTCTCTCTTTTACCTTACGCGGGATAAATATTCCCCCGCAGAGAGTATATATCGGAGATATATATTTATATAAGCGTTTATCTTTGACCGAGCGAGAGATCTCGATAATGGCTTTATCGAGAGAGAGAGAGAGAGAGAGAGAGAGAGAGAGAGAGAGAGAGAGAGAGAGGAGAATCGGTCGTAGAAATCGATTAGGAATCGATCGTTGGAAGTTTAAATACCCCTGAAGCGTTGGTAATTGAATTTTTCTAATCGAGGAACGTCGAACGTCGAACGGCGCACGACCGATCGGTCGGTTATAAATAGGAATCCTGAAACCCTCGGCCGAGTTCGTCAGCTGATCACATATTGACAGTTCGATAAGTTGTCTCGACGTGATCGTTCAATCCTCGAGACCTGTTTTTTCGTGCAATTAGACCGATCGTTCCAGAACCATCAACGATATGAGACTTTAAATTTGTCTCTGCGCGATATAAACATAGATCGATATCACACGACGACGATGACGACGAAAAAATTCCACGAAAGACGAATGAGAAATTGGATACAATTTATTTCGCCCTCGTTTCATATTTTCCATATATATATATATATATATATACACAGAGATATCATAAGATATCGTCAACTCGAATAGAAGTTAGAAGATCGTAACAACGATCGATGAATCGATTCGAGGATCGTCGAATGGGGGAGGAGGGGGTGGGGGGAGAGGGAAGTTTGGATCGTCGAGTTTGAATCGAATCGGACTCGAGGAGATTTTTCTCGTCGCAGTTCCAGGTCGCTTCCGGCGCGTTCGGCGAGGGCCGACCTTAAGGATGGCGACTGAAAGTCAGTTTCGTGACAGAAAATTACGAAAATGGTAATTAGGCAGCTAGCGGCGACGTGCCGGCAACGGCTTATTCATACTTCGTAGCCATGGCGATCCTGCACTACTGATAAAACAACAGTACACACCATAATGTACTTACGCGGAATAGGGGAACACCTCGTCTACCGGGTGTCATAGAAATCGGGATGTCTCGCGTTGTTACAAGACCGAATCCAAGTCCAGGTGGAACTTGGAAGGAGCATCTTATCGATCGCAATTTCGTGCTCGTGGAAACACTTGTGCGTGATTTTGCCGGAAGAGGCCGTGATAACGCCGCGAAAGATAAGCGTGATCAGTTCGTACAGTTTTCAATTGTACTCGAAATAACAAGGATATCGGCGACGGAAGAGGAGCCGTTCGCGTTGTATATCCCTAAGGGATGTTATTTTGGAAATGATGTATCGAGGCGGAGGAAAGCATTAGGGACACGGTAACATATGGTGATTCTGTGAAACGTGAATGTTTTTTTCCTATCGAAATTCGTGACGACCATATGCCGTTGGATCGGCCGTGGCGAATGATGTAACTCGACGTAAGCGAGGATCATCGCGGCCCGCTTTTCTACGCGTTTTTCCACGTAAAAGTTTTATTCGACGAACGGATAAATAGTCGAAACGAGACGATTAAATTAAATAATCAAAAGAGGATGGAAATACGAATACGATTTAATTACATCGACTCCTCATTGGCATTTTTTTAATCGATTAATTTAATTTCTTCGAAAACGAATTACGTTTTGTTTGAATTTTGAGGAAAACATCGGATTACGTCACTGACGACCCCGATCTATACGTAACCTTGAACCGTATCTCGGGCACGAGAGGATTAAATATCGATAGGGATCTCGATCGATGTGAAGAATCTAAAGAAGAATTTGTCTTAAAAAAAAAGAAGAAAGATAACGTGGAAACGAAGGATACGAAACGGGATAAAGCGAAACTCGTGTGTCCAAAGATTGACCTTGAGAGGAGTCCTCGAATATATTACCTGCCAACGAACTTCGTGTTTCCACGGATCCAACGGTAGACGATCGACGATAGATCCTCCTCCGTCCGTATACGGTGTTGGCCGTATCGGAGGACCGTGCGATCGACTCGATCCTCCTCGTTTCGGGGGGGGAGAGGGGGTCCAGCTCGCCAGAATCTCTCGGAAAATCTCGGCGGAATCCATCGTAGATCCATCGCGTTCGACACCGCGTGGACGAAGGCGGCAAGGACGTGCGGTGGGCCGAGGTGGACGCCGAGGTGGCCGGCTACGATGGAACAGGAGGACGGTTGGCCGAGGGAAGAAGAAGAAGAAGCAGAAGCGGGATCGGCAGAAGAAGAAGAAGGGGGCGCAGCAGGATGCGCCGTTTTGTGTCGGGACGGTGTTGTTGGTTTGATGGTCGCGGGACCACTGCGCCCTCTCCGTCTTCGCCCACCTAGCCCTGCCCCTCGATATCAACCCCCAATCCCCCTGCTAGTGCCCCAGGGATCGACTGCTCTCCCTCCCACCAAGCCGCCTCTCCTTTCAGCCCTCTCTCGATCCCCCACCCTCGCCCTCGCTCCCGCTCCTTTCCACCCTAGAGCCGAGGATGCCGGCTCTGGACCCTCCCCCCACCCCGCCGGGCATTCCGCCCTCCTCACCAACACCCGCCGCCGCCGCCGCCGCCGCCACCGCTGTGTCCGTCTCCGCCGAAAACCGGCAGCCAGCCACCCAGCCAGCCGCCCAGCCAGCCACCGGTACGTTCACCGTCGCCCCTTTTGCCACCCCTGCCGCGCATTTTCCGCGAGCGAACCAACGCTTCGCGATGCTCGTGATCGCACACTGATGGTGGTGCCGCTTCTCTGCCCGCCGGTGCTCGCGTTTACCCGCCTGCCGCCGCTCTGCCCACGGAAGAGAACCACGCCGCTCGGGGAGAGGTGGGTACTACCGCTCGTCGATGCTGCTGCTGGTGGTTGGCCGGATCGCGCGAGCGCGCTTTCACGCGCCTCGCGCAAGCGTCACCCAGAAAATCGAGCTTCGTACCGCGCGCGCCTTTCTTTCTCTTCTCTTCTCTTCTCTTCTCGCTCTCCCTCTCCCCCATCTGCCTTCGTGTCTCCCTCTCCCTCTCCCTCTCTCTCTTTCTCTCTCTCGTTTCGGGTTTCGCGTTCGCTCCAGCGCGAGGGGAGGAGAGGATTCGTCGCTCTCCCTCGTCTCTCCGTCCAAGGGATGCACCTAGTACGCTCCTGTTGCCCGTCTTCGTTCAAGGGCGTACAACCTCCTCTTCCACAACCTTCGGGCGGGATCACCTCTGTTGTTCTCTTTCTCCCTCTCCTTCGTTCCTCCCCTCGTTACTTCCTTCCTTCCTTCCTTCCTTCCTTCCTTCCTTCCTAATTCTTTTTCCTCCTTTGACCGGCCTCACCTAACCACCCACCACAACCGCCTGTAACGCGTTTCGTTTCCTCCGCTCTCGCTTTGTCTCCCCCCCTCCTCTCCCTCATTTCCCTCGTCATTCCTCTCTTCGGTCCACCAGTCACCCAGAAACGGGAGAGATTCGGTTGGCCGGTGTTTTCGTCGCTTCCCTCGCGGATCTCGCGAGGGGAGGGGGGAGGTGTACGAATTTCGGATGCAAGGTCTCGCGATACCTCTTTGCCTCGCGTTCATCGCGTCCATCCTCCACGCGACTTTCGTCCCTTGGGAGACTGAGCTGCGCTCACGTTGCGGGATAGGATCAATCAAGTGGACGTTTCTTTTTTTTCTTCTTTCTTTCTTTCTTTCTTTCTTTCCTTCGTCGAAACACACCGAATATTCCTCGCTTTTGCGCGAGAATCTAATTAAACTTTGTTTTTCTTTTTTTTTTTTTAGACACGTCTTATCGAGGGATGATCAACGTCTTCGTTCGAATATACATTCGATACGTTCGTTCGTGTTTTTTTTTTTTTTTTTTGTTTCACCGTAGATATTCGTTTTCGAAAAATTGCAAGGAGAGAGGAGGGAAGGAGAACCACCTCTGTTACGAGGTCTTTTGTTTCAACGCGACGAAGTTCTCATCTCGCGTGTACCGAGGGAGAGAGAAAGAAAAATGCCCTTTTACCGGATTATTTTACCATTGGTCGTGGTATGGGCGAAGGAGGGAGGGAAAGGAAGGAGAAAAAATTGACTTTGATCCCTCCCCACTCCTCTGCCCTTTATTCGCGGAAGAGCGGAACGACTCGTTTACGCCGCGCCATTTCCGTTTCTTGCTCTCAGCAACGGTGCTCTCGTAGCGAGCGTATTATTAGCGAGCCTCTTTCTCTCTCTCTCTCTCTCTCCCTCCCTCCCTTCCTCCGACTCTTTTCCTCCTCAGACGTTTTCTCGTTTTGAAATTGAGAACGGGCAGCGCGAAGAAACGAGGAAACGAAGGAAAATTAAAATCCGTTTCCCTTGGCTCGCCACTATGGAGATACACACCTCGTCGTCGTCTTCGAGGATAGGGAGAGGCTCCGTTGGCATTTTCTCGAGAAGAATCTCTGCCACGAGGTTGGCTCGAGGGCACGGAAGCAATTAAAAACGCGGCGGCCGATTTTCATCGAGAGCAAACGCGAGAGAACCGTAGCGAGAGTTTACCGTCCACTACATCTTTAACGGCTCGTTCCGCTCTACTTCCCTCTTTCCTCGACTTCTTAATATCAATTAAAGCACAACACGGGGCGAGGCCCGTCCTCCATCCCGGATGAAATTGGTCGGAAGGAGAGAAAAAAAGTTTCTATCTCGCTTTCTCTTTCTCCTCCGGGGATGGTATCCTCGATCGCCCGATCCTCTTTTAATAATCGTCTTCTAGTTGTTCGGCGATAGTTTCCGCCATCTTTCTGAAACTTGTTTTCGCGAACGGGAGGAAAGAAGGGAAACGAAAGAATCGTTTTATTTCACCACGAAGCGCATTATTTCGAAATATTTTTTTATTACCTATTCTTCTCTGGATGGTGTCCAGATGATAATGATTAATCTTCTGATTTTTTTTTTTTAGTTTCTTCGTCTTTCGAAAGTACGAGAAAGAAGTTATTAAAAAAAAAAAAAAAAAAAAAAGGAAATGAAATACGTGATTTCGAAATATTCTACGCGTTTCTTTCTGAACGTAAATACGGTCTGGTCTAATGGAGCCCGATCGACGAGCTTCTTTTTTCCCTTCTGAATCCGCAACAACGCCGCGGAAATTGGAAAATTGATCGGCAATTAGCGGAGACGGAACGCTCCGCTCGCGAAACTCGGTAATTCGAATCGTTTTAATGAAATCGAACATCGTTGTTGTCGATGTTACGAGAGAAGAATTCTGGTTAAAAGCCAAGATGAAATGGTTTTTTAACGAAATCAAATGTTTGCGTGATCTATCATTCGAAGAGATTCGATAAAATGTACGGCAAATTTGCTGCGAAATTTGTTCAAATTAGATATATATATATATAGAATTTTTTTTCGCCTCGCCACGTTTTATTATACACTATATCTATCTATTTTTTTCGCAATACGTGACACGAATAAAAAAGAATACGAAAGAGATACATCTCTGTCACAACAATTTTCCATTCAATCTCGATAGATTATTAATCGATTGTACGATGAAAATTACATCGTGTAGTGGACGCAGAAATACGCAGCCTATATATATCGACAACCCGCGTCACGAATTTGCGGGCATATTAGTCCAGCACTACAACACGCAGCTAACGCGTAATTAACATGATCGGTGTGTAAACCAAAGACGCGTAACTTCGTCGACACGCGTTAGCTTTGATTTCGATACGGGGGAAAAAAATATAATAATCGTCGCGAGAAATTTTCTGAATTTTCACTCGCATTTCTCGTCAATTATTATAATTATCGAAAAATCGAATTTCGCGAGAATTCGATCGAACAACGTGCTCGATATCGAAAGTGAGTTTCCTCGTGCGACCCTCGTTAAGAGTTTGTTACCATTAATCCTGCGACGGAATGTTTTTGCATATTATTTTTTTCGCCCACGTGCATTGGCCGGCTCTTTGATTCGTGACCGTGCGCCTCTGTTCAAGACGTAAGTAGTATTAGACACTTGTTGGTCGGACACGAAACTGACTACGACCCTTGGCTCGCGAGGCCTATTTTTAGCGCTGCGACGATTTCAAACGTCCTTTGCGTACATTATTAATAATTAATGATCGAACGTTCGTTGCGCGAATTACCTTTCCGAGAAAGAATTCGAAATAATCAAAATCATTCCCTCGAATTTTTCATAGGTTAAAATATAATTATCCTCGATGATCAAGTTTAATTTTCTCATAATAATATCAGGAATATATCATAATTATATAACATAATATAATGCGATATAAAAACGAAGTGCTTACTCGTGGCACAATAAAGAGTAAAAAGACCGTTTAACGTTTAATAATAAAGTAGAAATTTCACGATCGTTGTAAAGAGGAATCAGATCTTTAATCCAATAAATTCGATCGAGAAAATGTCTCGATTTTTCCACCGAAAAAATATGCAATAAACAAACGAACACGAGAGCACCGTGTTATTAAGCAAAGGTGGAGAAGAAGAGGAATTGTGATTAAAACAGCTCGCTAATGAATTATCGATTCGAAAAAATATATTTGGCCGCGTTGACGTAACGTGAAAACCGTTGCCGGTTTCGAAATGATAAATAACTCGGTTTACCTTCGCACAGAAGTGACAGAGTGAATCACGATCGCGGGGATTATCCCGCGAGAAAATCGAATCGAAGGGAAGGGAAGAGCATCGTGAAGGCCATGGACGGCCTCCTAATGGCCACCTGCTGTTAGAAGAGCTTAGAATCCTCGTGACTCCTGCCGGGAGCCAATGAGATTTGTGCGTGGTCCGAGGATAAGGGACACGATCCTGTCAACAAATAGCATAGACGCGGCCTTCGGCTACGGCCGACGATTCGAAGATCAATCGTCGATAGAGCGTAGGTGTGAATGATTACTCTAACGAGAATTGAAAGACAGGTATATAAATAGACAACATTTCGATTTGATCGATGAGATTGACCTTTTGTCAAATGGCGCGCTTCTTGTATCGTCGGGTTTTCTTTGTATTATTTTTCTTTTTTTTTTTTTTTTCAAAGTTCAAAAATTCAAGACAGGGATCGTGTTAAATCGTTGTCACGAGTTTTGTTTTGACTCTTGTTTCTCAAAGGGATAAAAGAAATTTCGCGAATTCTTGTTGGAAAAGCTCGTTAATTGGATTTCCGTGTATCGGTATCACACATTTCCGCGTGATGAATATGTTCTGCGGGTTGTCGGGGGAACGAGAGCAGAAAAACAAATTTTCGTTGGGAGATCTTGGGTGGAATGGAGATTGGAGATCATGGATCCGATCTCTCCGTGACCGCTGGCTCCGTTCCAGCCAACCTCCACCTATCATCAAAGGGATTATTTTTTATGTTTGAATTAAATTGCCCGAAGCAACGAGCGTTATCGACGTTGGCAGAGGTGATGATTGCTATTCTAAAAAGGGAATTGGCCGACGTTTCGACCAATTTCCAACCTCGATGGCTTTTGCCTCGTTTGTTTTGTTTCTATTTCCACGCTCTTCTTTCTTTCCTTCTTTCTTCTTTCATTTTTCCTTTTCGTTTTTCTTTTTTTTTTCTTTTTCTATTTTTTCTTCCCCCCTTCTCCTTTCTCGCTCACCGTTTCAATTATCATCGACTCGACGCAACATTCGAAATTACCGTTTGACGAAACGGCCATTACGAAGCTAACAACGGGTGCCGCGATTCATTATTAAAAGGGATCGAGTATTTCATGCATGCGCGAACGAATAAAATTTCATTCGTGTTCCCGTTGAAATATGAATTGAATCCGCTTTATACGGATCCATGATTTCTAATTCTAATTTTCACGGAATTGGAGAATAACGATTCGCGCCCCTGCCACCATTTCTATAGCAACCTGTGTACCACGATTTAAAAAATCCACAAAACTAAAATTGTCTGGGCACGAGGACAAAAGTTTGAAACAAATCTAAAGATAAATCGTAGATGATCGAAAAATATCGTCAATTATCTCGATGTTTTTCGCAAATCTATAAATACTTTTCAGGAAACCGATATTAAAATTTATCCATATTACGTGTCACGAACTTTCTTGTAGCTCAAAACGTATTAAATCACCTACTCACGTTTTCTTTTTTTCACTTCTGCTTCCATTATTTCTTCTCTCTCTCTCTCTCAGAGTTATCTCGAGACGTAGCGTTTCCCATATTTAACATAAAAAAAAAAAAAAAGGATGGGAACCCATTATCATTATTATTATTACTATTGCGACGAATCGATATCGATCTCCGTCGTTTCTTCGTCGCGATTTTGAAAAAAATCGAGGAGATTCCTCGGTTGCATCCCTTGCGATCGGGAGGGAAGAAAAAAAAAAAAAACAAAAACACGTGCCGGTGTTCGGTGTGCGTACGCAATCTCTTAACCGGATCTTTTGGGCGGGTGAATGAAGCTGAAGGCTGTTGATAGTAGGTACACACCGTGGGTCGATAGAATTCGGGCCACGGCCTCCTTGCGAGAGCGGGCAGGGTTAGTTCCTCTCGCGCGGGAGCAAAGGGGAATCCCTCGAGTGGAGGAGGTGGAACAAGCCGGCGGAGGAGCGACGAAGACGGGGCGGGGTGGAAGAGGAAAGAGCGCGTACCCGGTATTCCCGGTTCTCTGGCGAAAAGACACGGAAAACTGAGGAGGAAGGTGGCACTGGTCGGAAGGAGGGAGAGAGGGAGGGAGAACGCGAAAAAGGGTGGGAAAAAGGAAAAGATGGGAAAATGGTCGCGGCGAGTTATTGGGAGAGGGAGGGATCGTCCAAAGGAAGAGAGAGAGAAAGAGAGAGAGAGATGGCGAAGTGACGAGGAAGGGGTGGAGGAGAGTACGGAAGAGTACTACGGAGCGTCGAATGGAAAAGAGATCAGGGAGAAAAAGAAACAACGGAGGAGGAAAAAAAAAAAAAGAAAAGAGGATATACGCGGTGGTGGTAGTGGTAGTGGTGGTGGTGGTGGTGGTGGTGGTGGAGGAGGACAGCGTAACGGAGGGTGGAAAGAAGGAGAGGAGGAGGGCATTGGTATTTGGAGAGACGGGGAAACCAGGAACCAGGGAAGAAAGCGTGGATGAAGAAAGACGGACGAAGGATCGGGTGAGCTCCACGGCTGGAGCGATCTAAGTTGGGGCGGCGAGGGGAGAGGGATGGGGAGGGAGCACGAGGCAGTAAATAGGGGGATAGAGGTAGGGAAAGAGAGGCACGGGCTGACGAACGGAAGAAAGAGAGCCGTGGATGCTGGGGTCGCTAGGCAACCCCCATGAGTCGCTCGAGGTGCACCCCTCGGTACACCCTTATTGCCTTTCCAATTTTGGTGGTTCCCATGCACCTATGCCCACCCTCCCTCGTGTTACACGGACAACCGATACCGACTGTCAAGGCTGCTCTCTCTCTCTCTCTCTCTCTCTCTCTCTGTATCGCTCGTTTTTCGGCAATCGATACAATTCAGCCTAGGAGAGAGAGAGAGAGAGAGAGAGAGCCTCGTCCCCCTCGCCCGAGATCGAATCTTTGACTCGCGACATGAAAATTGTCGTTAATAGATTCGCTTGTAGGCGCGTCGCGTAGGAAGAATAAAGAGTAGAATCGATCTCGACGAATCGTCTCGTGACGAGATCGAAATGAAAGAGATGGGAGGAATACACGAGGAGAGGAAATTGGGAGAGGATGGCGCGAGATTCTCGGTCACGGAGCGTCGCCACCGGATCGTGCAGCGAAGAGAGCGAAGCGGGCGTGGAAGAGGAACGCAGCGGAGAGAAGAGGGTTGCCGCGCGGTGGCGAGCTCGAGGAGGGTGAAAATCCGTCGGAGCTACTGGCGTCACACCGTCTAGCTCGATCGGTGTGCGGGACACCGACCTCCTGATTGGTCACGGGGGGAGATAAAATTTGGGATCAGCTGTAAGTTGCCGGAGGCCGGCAACCCCCGTGGGCGGGGAGGGGAAGAAACGGCCTACGTATCGTTGCGGTTTGTGTGGCAAAGAAAAACACTCGAGGAAATGACGTTTCGCGGTGTTTCCTTTCCTTCCTCGAAACGTAAACGTCGTAAACCGTCGATGCCCTCCACGAGATCCTCTCGATTGCCACGGTAAACCGCTTCCCTCTTCATTTTTTTTCTTCCCGATATTCAAACGCGTTAACGTTATTTTTATTTTGATTTTTTTTTTTTGGATTATTTTATTAAAATGTAATACATATTTCATCGAATAATAATTATTTAAAAAAAAATAATCGAGAATCTAAAATTTCGAAAGTATTGCAATTAATGATTCGCGAAGATAATCGCGATCAAAAGTTACTTTTTGACGACATCGCGCGGCGGGTCGAGGTTCTCGATTCTTTTTATCAGAGCTGGAACGGCGTGGCGAAGGCACGATAAAAGAACGATGTAAATAGTATTTTCTCGCAAGATAAAAAGTAACACGGGAAAAAAGGCGGGAGAGGCGGAGCTATTTATCGCGTGTTTCGTCGTCGTATCCCGCGGGATCGGTGTACGAGAAACGGCGAAAAAATAGAAGCGAGAGAAAGGAAGGCGGCCCGTGCTCCATATAAATTGCGCGCTTAACCGCGGATTCGATTAACGGGCTATAAGTGGCGGTGAAACGACGGAGAAAGATGCAATGCGAGTTTTAATGAAATTAAAGGGAAAGAGGGACACGCCGAGTTGGTTTACAATTAGAAGAATCAACCGCGCGCGGAGAGAAGAAAGAGAAAGAGAGAGAGAGAGAGTAAGAAATTCCGGTTAATTTATTAGATTCCCAGTTTCTGGAGTGGATCCTTCTCTCAACGAGGGAGGCGGAATGATTAATCGGGAAAGGATGAATCAGAGCGTGGAGATCGATCGAGGAAAAAAAAAAAAAAGAAAACAAGAAAAATTCGTCGAAATATTTTAATAATAATTTAATACCATTGATATTAATTTTTTGGATTTTTGCATCGCACGCACGTGCCACGGTAATTTAATCCGTCGTTCGAAAACATCCTCGATAGCTTACACGCGTTACGTCGTGATAGACGCCACGGCGACTAAAAAGCGGACACTAGCTGCAATCTTTTTTTCTTTTTCTTTCACCGTGAATTTAATTGAACCGAACTCTCCCTTTCTCTCTCTCTCTCTCTCTCTCTCTCTCTCTCGCGAAGAAGAGAGGATGAACATCAATGTAAGACGAGAAAGAGAGAAGAAGCGGAGGAGTCATCGATGATGCATAAAAGCGAAGGAAAAGTGGAAGAGAACAGGAGGGGTCCACAGAGGGGGGCGTCGGAGCCCGTTGCCCCGTTCGCACCCATCCATCGATCGATAATGCGATCCGGCGAAGGGTGCACCTCGGACGAATCGCAGAAATAAGGGCTGCCCTCTCTTTCTCTTTCCCCCCCTCCCTCCCCTTTCCTCCGTGCCGTGCCCGCGTTCATCTTCGCGACTCCACCCTCACCTGCTACCCGCAACGAAGGTAGACGAAAGGTGTACACACCAGCCAGCCACCAACCGGCAAGGTTACTCACTTTCCCTATGCGTACTACCAGCGCTACACGGCTGCGTGAGTATCCGGCTGCACGACCTCTCTCTATCCATCTATGTGCACGTATATATCTATGCGCGCGTATACAACACGTTTTCATAGGCCGTTTCGTTGTGCGTGCACCCTCATCCACGTACCATTACGCGGTCCAAGGGATTGTGGACGTATGGCGGGAAGAGTGTAAAGAGGCGCACACGGACGGATCTGTACGGAGAAGATCGGGTTGGTGATGGCATCGGAGGTGGTGATGGTGGTGGTGGTGGTGGTGGTGGTGGGTAAAGCGACTATAGTGGTAGCGATATCCATAGAGGGGTTGCAGATCGATGGAGCAGTGACGTCGCGGGGAGCGGGAAGCTGCGTCTCCATGGTGACCGCCAACGGACCCGGCAGCTCTCTGTGTACGGTCCGACCAGCGGGCTTGAAATTTTATTAAATTTCATTTGTGCCGTTCTTCCTGTTCCTCTGCTTCTCTTACCCTCGCCTGCTCCCCTGTCCTTGTCCGGCCCCCGCCTTTGTCCTCATTCTACCGGAACGTCCACGGCCTTCCTCTCTTTCACCCCCTTTTTACGTCGCTTTTCTTTTTTTTCTTTTTCTTTTTTTTTTTCTTTATTTTCGACACTTCCTCGCTGCTTTTACGCGGACCAACCAAGGAAACGACGACGAGTTTTCCTCCATTTCCCTCGTAGAATGGGTTAGAAAAAAGGAAAGAAAAGAATGATATGTCGGTGCCTATCGAAGGGACGAGGGACGAATTAGTTTTCAAGCTTTTGGGATTTTCTTCTTTGTCTATTTTTTTTTTTTTTTAAGTCGAACGTTGAGAGAGAGAGAGAGAGAGAGAGAGGTCGATGCGTAGTTAGAGAGATTTCATCGAGAATCGTTATAATATCGAACGAAAGTCGCGAATGCAGGGGATTAAAGTCGTAGTCGTCGTCGTCGTCGTCGTTTGATTTTCGTTCTCCAATCGTTCTCCGTCGGGTACGTTCCACCCCCTTTCCTCTTCCACCACGTTTCCTCTCCACTTTTCTAGTTTTGCTCGTTGGGAACACCTTTCAACGACGACGAGTCACGGCCACGATACAAGGGATTCCGATTAGCCTTTGATCCCGGCGACGGTGGCCATTATTTTTCCCGATGACACGTTGCTCGAGGCGAGCAGCCACCGCCGCGTAGCGTACGAGCGGAGGACGAAGAGGAGGCGAGAAGAGAGGAAGCGCGTCAGTTAATCTTCCTGCTCTTCGTTAATCTTCGAGCCGAGCGAGAGAAGTTCTTTTTTGGCATCCAGACTGTACTCCTCTTCTCGCCCCCTTATCCCGTTGAATTTACGAGCAAAATGATGGAGAGGGTGTCTCCTTGTGTTTTCCATGGCAAACTCAGCGGAGAGAACTTCTGCCCGATTACCGCCTTCCTCCGACTCTATCCTTTTTCCATCCCTTCCGTCCCTCCCCCGAGATCGTCGATCATAATCAACCATCGCTTTTCCACGGCTACTTCTTTCTAAATCGGCCACCGAATTTTCCAATCATCGTTTCGCTTCGAGATCTTTATCTTTCCAGATAAATTTATCCATATCAGGAAAATGTACGAATTATCGTTTCGAGATAAACTAGTAATTTTCACTCTCTCTCTCTCTCTGTTTCTCTTTCTCTTTAAGCTTTAGTGTCTATTTATTCTCGAGAGAAATTAAGTGTTATTGCGTGTACAGTGCGAGATACGTAAGATTGATCGGTTCTATCGTTAAAAAGATAAATTAATTTAAGTTTCAGTTATTCGATACAGCTCGATTTCGTGCGCCTACGATCTTGGTAAGTTCGCGTGGGAAAACGAGGATGCGCATCGTGCGGCACGACGTTGCAGCAGTTTCGAATCATCAATTAAACTGCTCAACATCCGTGACGATTTTTCTATCTCTTCCTTTTCATTTTTTCCATTTGTCCTTGATTCTTTATACGCGGAAACTATACTTCTTCCTCTCTCTCTTTTTTTCTTTTTTACATTAAGATGAAAAGATAGGGATATCCAATTTTTAAAAATACTTCATCGAAGTCGAAGCAATAAACTTAATCAGTGAAATTAATCAACCATTCGATCGTATATCTTGGCGCGAAAATTAATAATTTTTCAACAGACGGGGTTGAATAATTCTGAATAAACGTTCACGCGTCTACCATAACGTTTTTAATACCGGAAGATCGCAATTACTCCCGAGAAACATACGAGACACGAATAAAATAAAGATGTGAAACGGTCGCGGAAGAAAGAAACTGGAAGCGTATCTCCTTTCATCCGTCACGTCGTTTCAACACCCTCTTCCCGTATCCTTTTCAACGTGTCGTCAATTAAATTAAGTTCAAAATTCCGGCTGGGCGGAAAAAGAACGTGCGGAATCGATGAACGTCGGCGAAAACTGTCTCCTGCTCTTTTGCCGTTCCTCCTTTCTTTAATTTCTTCCACCCTTCCTTTCTCCTTCTTCTTTTAATTCCCCGACGACAAGGTGGAGAGGTTGAACCGATGAATCAGACGGATAAAACGGAGAGATAAACGGAAAAGTGGAACGGGTGCCACGAGTGATTTACATCTCTTCCCAACCGAACGTAAAACCGAAACGATCGCGGGGTGGGCTCCGATTGAATTTTCTTGATCCTCGTCTTCCTCTTCCCTCGAAGCCGTCACACCATCAGCCAAGAACCGCATTACCGAAAACGGAACGGAACGATCCGCACGAATCGTTGCGCCTGCAATTTATACGATTCGACGTTTACGAGAATCGTTATCGAGGGGATTGGACGGGAGGATCGTTGAAACGAATTTGAGTAGTCGACGAGGAGTTTAGGCTAGTCTCGTTTGCGATAATTTCGACGACCACCGTCTTTTTCATGTAACATAACAGCAATGGAAGTCGACGAGGACGAGGCGTTGATCGTCGAGTCGCGCTTCATATCGATCGTTTAAATTCGGTTTCTACGTGTGTATAAACGGGAGTTGTAGCGGGCGGTTGTTCTATGCGGGATATTCGAAAATCGTGGCCGGGAATCTCGGTTTCGATCAGTGGGTGAACGATTCGGGATGCGTCCGCTTGTGCTCCGCATCCACGGAGGAAAGATATTCGACGAGACGCGGATACGAATCGTGGATGGACGTCGATCGTATCTGTCGAAATTCATCCTGCGTTTTTTCCATGATTCGAACCGCCACCTGGGTTCGAAGGAAGAATAGAATACGCCCTCCTCTCCGGGGATCTCCTCTATTATATCTCGTACCACCCGATGAACGCAAACATCCGACTATTAGAATCGTTCGAGATCCATTGTTCGAATCGTCTTACGGAATCATCGATCTCGACGTCGTCGAAAATACGCGAAAAAGACGGATACGACGATGGATGAAACTAGCCAAGCTCGGGATATATTTATATACGATACCCGTGGAAAATAGCGGAGGAAAGGTAGAAACTCTATAAAACGTATCGTTAAACTTTATAAAAGATCGTAAATCTAAAAAAGGAAAAAGTGTAAATTATCCGAATAACTCTCCTCCTCCCTTCCTCCCTCCCAATTGTATTATCCATCTCCTGTCCAGAATAAATCCCTAATTAACCGCGTCTCGTCGTGGCGGCGGATTCTCGATTGTTTTCGCGGATGACCCACCGAAAACGGCGCGATAATTTTTGCGATCACTGCACCGAGGGCCCACCACCAGCCGGACACGGGCAGCTTGGCTGGTGAGAAGGAGAGAAAAAGAGAGAGAGAGAGAGAGAGAGAGAGAGAGAGAGAGAGAGAGAGAGAGAGAGAAAGAGAGAAAGAGAGAGAGACGCGTGAATAGAGTCGATTAAAGGGGGACGAAGAGAGAAGGAGGAGGGGAGGGCGAGTCAAGCTCCCGGAAGGGAGAGAGGCGCGTATACGAATAGCGAATAAAAGAGAGAGAGAGAGGAAGGAGCGTAGCCGGGGCGAGGAGACAACGGTGAAACAAAGAGGAAAAGAGCCGGAGGGTAATGGAGAAACGAAGCGAGAGAGAAAGAGTGTAATAGCGGGCGAGAGGGAGAGGGTGGAGGGTGGAGCGGGTGCGAGACGGAGGAAGGGAACGAGATGGATATATATACATATACATATACATATACATATATATATACACGTAGAAGGGGATAGAGGTGGTGGCAGTGGTGGGAGGGGCGGGTGTCGAGGGGGTGTGTTTGGTCCGGGAACTCACGGTGATGCTGTATTGATCCGAGTGCACGAGCAGAGCTAAAGTAAGCCGAGGCTGGCAGAGCGTTGCCTTGGCAACCTCCTCCCTCATCCCTCAGGACTTTCCATCGGTCGGCCCAGCCCCTCGCACCGAAAACCACCCCCGAACCAGAGAACCGTTCCTGCGCCTCTCTCTTGCTCCCATCCCCCGTTCTCATCCCTCTGCTTCCACTTCTCTCTCTCTCTCTCTCTCTTTCTCTCTCTCTCTTTCTCTCACACGTACGCACACATACACACACTCTCTCTCTTACTCGAGCTCGATCTATAGGTGTTAAACGAACGCCCGGTTTCTCCTCGTGTCCCCGTATACGCTGGATCTTGCTAGATGTGGATGAAGGTTTGTACGTTTTACGTGGGCGTACGCGAAAGATCCTTTTTCCAGTCGCGCGCACGTAGAATCGCTCCTTCCGGGGTCTTCGACACGTACTTCTTCTTTTTCTTTTTCTTTTTTTCTTTTTTCCGCCGATATAATCTCTCCTCCGGTATCTGCCGATACTAACCGCTCCTACTTTCGTTTCACTCGCGTTCCTCGCGGGATACTTGCTTGCAGAGTTGCATCTCGGTGTCTCGTTGCTATCTTGAAACGTGGGACGAGCCTTGCTTGCGGATGGATCATGGCATAATTGCAGGGATTCTTGTATAAACCAGGGGAATGGGTTGTAGAGGAACCCTTTGGTCGCTTCAGGAATTTTTGTTTGGAAGAAGATTTTTGTGTTGTTCGAAGAAAATTCGTTGTATTAAATTCAGAGAGAGAAAGAAAGAGAGAGAGAGAGAGAGAGAGAGAGAGTTTACGAGATGAAATAACAATTTGTATGATTTAGTTTCGAGAAGGAATCAATTTCTTTGAAATCTTAAGATAACGTAAATGTCAATCGTACTTCGATTGCCCGAAATTCGAGAGATTCCTTCGTGGAACAAGCCGTTTACGATCGAGGGTGCTCGACCCAGAAAGATTCTGTATTTATTTTGCTACAGATACAGAACGCGTGCAATTTATCAAGTTTAATCGCCTAGAAACGAATTCTATTTTCTTTCGTGTAATTTATCTATTTTATGCGATACGCAATCTTTTTCTTTTTTTTTTTCACGTGTTAAAGGCAAACGATGACGGTGCACAATTTAATAAATTGAAAAAATGTGAACACAAAAGTTCGATGACGGTATGATATCCGCTAACTCCTTAAACAATTCGAGTCTGTTATATAGTATTACAGCCCTCATTTCTGTGCCAAAGATTTGGCCACTTGGAGAACTCGCTTGGGGGCTGAGAGACTGCAATATTATGCCGAATTGCGTACAGTAAACATTTCGGCTAGAACTAAAACTAACCCCTTACAGCCATCTCGGCCAAGAGGAATAGACGCGTAGTACGATTCTGATTCTATTGTATTATCGATATTACAATTTGAAATTCTGAATGGGCGAAGATATTTTTAAAACAGCTAATCTAAATTCGTGTAAATTCTGTATGAAATATAATTTCTTCGTTCGGAAACAATTTTTATGGATTTTTACGTTAAAGAAAAAGAAAAGGTACACGTAATTTTGATCGATAATAAGCATTTTTATATGATTTCGTAAATTTAGACACGGCGCAAAAACATTTGTCACAAGCCAGAAACTTCAAGTATGATAAATGTGTGGTTCGAGAAACATCTTTGGAATTGTATAAATCTCATCCACGCAAAATGTTTCCGGATTTCATGGATCTATTTTACATGTGGTAGCGAGCCAAGTATGACGTAGCTGGATTCTCCCGACACTTTGAAATTCTAGTTGCATTCGCGTAAAACAAATTTCCTTCCCTTCTGGCACGGACAAATATGGAATATGGGTGATGTTTTTATTACGTCTTCCCAATATTCTTCCCCGCATAAATCTATTTTAATTCGTCCCCGAAAAGAAAGCCAGCTCCTTTCGGAAGGCACGAAAATTAAATCGAGTAACGGTGATAAGTTTTTACGATGAAAATATTCTATTCTCCAATTTAACAACAATTTAACAAAATTGCGTAGAAAATAAAAAGCGAATTCTAAATGGACAAAAAGAGAGAGAGAGAGAGAAAAAAAAATATAAAAATTCAACTCCCCCTTCTCTCTCTCTCTCTCTCTCTCTCTCTCTCTCTCTCTCTCTCTCTCTCTCTCTCGATTCTTCCGTTTCAAACGCGAATGTGTATCGCAAGTTATACGCGAAAACCGACGAAAATCTTTACCACCCCCGACCCGCAGTGCGAGCCAGCCTCGTTTCCGGGGATATTAATTAAAAGGGGAAAGGAAATGGAGAAAAAAAGAGGATGGGAGGGGGAAAAAAAAAGAAAGAAAGAAAAAAAGGGAAAAGGAGACAAAAACATTTACGGGACGGCGAAAAATTTCCCCATTGTATCCGGGCAAAGGGCGAGTCGAACGGCGGCGATACAGAGTTTTCGTCGAACGTGTTCGTTGCGAATGACAACCCCCTGTGTCGTGCACACGACAGATGCAGCGAACAATATGGCTCGACGTGTGCGCGCGTAGTCGGTTTTGATTTCGGTGTTATTATGCCCACGGTCAGGTATAACGCACGGCAGAGAACGTGTCAGCCGTCGATCCGTCGTTATTCCGTGCTCCACACTCCGAGAGTGCCCTGCAACGCTGCTGCTCGCAAAATTGATCTGCAACGTTACATGCGACCGACGTATACCTCTCGCGATACACTCGAACGCTGCATTTCCGCTGCTCAACCCCTACCATTTATGAAATTTTCCGCGCCCCATTTTTCTCCACCACCCTCTTCGTTTCACCTCCACCATCGATTTTTCCCGTTTCCGAAATTTTTATCCCGGGACGAGTATAAAACGTCGGCGAAATCGTTGTGCGTGCTCGATTGGAGAGCTACGAAATATTTCGGACGATTATAAAAATTTGATGACGACGAAAAAATGTAGGACGTTGTTACGAAGGACAAGGATATTTTATATAAAGAGATACATTTTACAGGATCTGTATGTTTCGAGCTTGGAATATTTTTATTATCACGAATACAGAAAATGTTATAAATAACATTGGAGATCGAAGGGGGAAAGAGTGGTGGAAAATTAGGACGGTATAAAGTTAGACGGCACCTAAATTTATCCACGAGAATTATCGAAAGAAATTGGATCTCAAATTTACGACCGCTCTTTGTTCCGCCCTGTATCATCCTATATCGCTCCACCCTCCCCGACTTATCAAAATTTCAAATAAGAAACATCGTTTTTTCCGCGGCCGTTCTCATGAAAGTAAGCCATCCCTCGAACTGGGGAAAAGATCGGAGCGAAGGAAAGGGCGGAAAAAAACGATGTTGCATCTCCCCTCCCTTGAACGATAGCCTCCTCGATCTGGGCATCGACCTAATCAGATGGTAAAAAGCGGATGCATCATCTCGTGGAACTTGGCGGTACGTTCACTAGGGTTCGCCAGTCGTTGGTCCAGGCCAGCATCCCCTGCGCGACGCTCGCTCATCCTGTCGGACGAGGCACGAACTACATTCGGGGTTGCGGATAGTACACCCTGTGCGCAGGCCGTCAGCAAACAATAGACGCGTGCGTGGTCCGTGTGTGTGAAACAGTCTGTGCACGATAATTTCATTAAGTAAAAATGTATCGACTGAAGTGATGAAAAAAAGGAAGACGGGTGGATCGGATCGAGACGCGTGCATGCCGCGTTGAATAACAAATACATAACAAATACGGATGGATGATCGATGAAGGAATGAACTGAGAGAAGGAAAACATCTGGAAGCGTAATATGGCTGGGATTGGCGTCGTTTGACTCGTAAACAGTGATTTATCTATCCTTTATCGGATAGAAAAATTGATTCGAGGGGTAAAAGAGGAATAATAGAATAGGAAATATATCGATCGGTGTCGATCGTTGTTTCTTCGGATTGTTTCTTCGGATCGAGGAAAGATTGGAGGGACATGGCCGGTTACACGGTTGTGCGCAAAAAATTTTGCTGATCCTCGCTGCATTCGGGGGGATCCTGCGCCGTGCATGACCGGCGGTGGAAAGAAATTTGTCGGTAAGTGTTGCGGTTACTATTGATTATGTTACGCTTGTCGATGATACCGTTCGCTCGATACTTCGTGTCACCCACGCGTGAACGATGGTAACCGACCGCCCGTCGTTTTCATCCTCATCAAGAAACCGACTTCGTTCATCGTTGGCACCTCTGGAATAGGAGAAAAATTACGATTAAAGCGGGGATAAGAGTTTGCCTGAGAAATGAGATCCTACGACGGTGAGAGCAGCTCTACGGAGGACGATGATAGAAGAGAGGGCCTTCCCGAGGCGCACTTGCAGCAAGGATCCTGGCAACGTTCGGCTTCCCACCCTACATGGGCTTGGGAACATCGTGCCGCTGTAAATACTGTCCATCATATATATATATATATATATGACTAATATACGTTTTTTCAAAAATTCGAAATATATAAATATTTAATATCGTTATCGCAGCATCCATTACCACCACAATCAACGGCATCGCTCGAATCCATGTACTCGTTACCAGGGGCGTCTCACGCCAGTGTTTCCGCTCCTCCAGCTGGCTACTCGTCCGAGCACCCTCAGAGCGCACCTGGAAGAAGAACTCCCTTGGGTGCCGTCGGCCTCGGCGGTTTCTATTTTCAGCAACAGCCCCAACCGCACGCCTCGTCGAGTTCCCTCTCCGATGAAAACAGACCAGACCAAGAGAGGTATTAGATACCATTTCGTAACGTGGATCGATTTGATCCAACCTTGTAAATACATTTATTAATTATATTGGATACTGTTGTAGACCCGGAGCATCGAGACTGAACTGCCCGCCAAAATCGAAGACCACGCGTCAAGGGAAAAGCATGCGACTAAACATAAACGCGAGAGAGCGTAGAAGAATGCACGATTTAAACGATGCTCTCGACGAACTTCGATCCGTTATTCCTTACGCCCATAGTCCGTCCGTAAGAAAATTGTCCAAGATTGCCACTCTCCTTCTGGCAAAAAATTATATTCTCATGCAAGGTGAGGAGAAAAAATAAAATAGAAGGGAGGGATTGCTTTATTTTGCCTATGTATTTATCGAATCGTTCCTTGTCAAATTACATACATTGCAGGAAACGCTTTGGAAGAACTGAAAAGAGTGATAGCGGTTTTGCAATCGCCTCACGCTCACACCACAGCTTTACCACCCACACCTGTTTCCTACGATTTGCTGCACGGATTCCCAGGCAAGTTGTTCCAAGGTGTGCCGGATATGCAAGGACTTCCTACGACAGATCCTCAAAGCGTGACGGCAGGTGGTCCTCCGACTGATGGTACTGTGGCCAGTGGAGAATCGAATTAAAGATTCGAGCCTTTGTTTCCTTGAATAGATGTAAGATTAAAATCGAGAATCGAATGTGTTGAATTGGATGGGACGAGTGTTGATAAAAAGACGACAGAGATATCGAAGGATTTCTTATTATACAATTTAACAAGATAAAGGAGGGGACAGTAGATGGCACTACTTTTAGTGTTAATAACGATTTTTATGAATATATATATTGCGAGAATAATTAAACGCGATTAATCTTCCAGAATGGAATCTAACGATAATTTTAATATTAAGACTACAATATGAAGATAGCGTGTAAGTTTCGAATGCGAGATTAATTGTTGATACAATGAAAGTATTAGAAGTATTCAAGGACGTATTCGACATACACTGTTACTGAGTTCGATAAACATTGAGTCAATACTAGTACGTATGGTTGATACTCTTAAGATTGAAAGTTTATGAAAGTACTAGCAATTAACGATTAAGAGTAATTACTTACGGTCTACGATAACTAAGAAGAGCAATAAGTAACAGCATATTTCTATCTCTGGTGAATAGATATCGACTTCTAATGAGAAAAAGAATAATATTCTAGAATGAATTTTATTTATTTATTTATTTATTTTTTTGTTTTTAAATATCAAATATTAACTGCCAGAGAGAGAAATGATGTAAGGATGAGGAATAAAATTTCCAAATCCCGTCCGGCAACGCGATAGTCAATATAGCATGTGATACATGTCGAGATATTATATATATATATATATTATATTCTAGTCATACACGCGTACAGATCTTAAATATTCATATACATATTATATATAGATATATATATATTTAATAATTCGAATTGAGCCATCGATTGTATAACTTATTTATATACATAATGCGTTTATTAAGAGTTTATTACGATGTGCCAAGGATATATCCATTTTTTGCGAGAATAATCGAATTGCATAGACCTAGACGAAAGACGAAAGTATTCCTATTTAAAAATGATTTTTTAATTTAATGAACCTTAAATTTGGAATCTTCCGCTCTCTGATAGGTCTACATGAAACATTTTAAAAAATCTAAAGATACCATTAAAGTGGCAAACAATAACAATTATTATTATATTATTCATATAAAATTCCTAATGACTTTAGTCATTAAATAACAATAAAAATATGCGAAGGCTACACTAATAATGAAAACAGATGAAGATATTTGTTGTAGAGTGTAGATTTCACTGTTTAGTGCTCGAATAAAATCTATTTAAGAAAGTTATAGATCGGATGGGTGCTCTGAAAGAAAATCGTTAAATATAAAACGGAAGAAATATAATATTCTTTTAGTCCAACTCCAATAAAATAAGAAATAAAAAAGATTGACAATGATCTATATTCCTTCAGGGCAACCATAATATACAATTTTAATTGAAAAATACATACATCGAAATCAATATACTGATAATATAATTATTATTAAATGAATGATAATACATTTTTAATATAATAGTAGTTTAATAATATTGCACGGTATATATACTTTTCAAATATTTTACAGTTTAATCTATTTTAAAACGAGACACAAGTTTCTAATTAAATTAATGATTTTCAATTTAATTACATGGAAAGATATATCAGAAACATGTGAGTCGTTTAATGAAAATTGATCAATTCTTACAATGGTTGAATTATCATATCGTTGTTATCGTCATAATTATTAAAAAAAATATATTGATTAATCTTTGAAAAATTATGAACACCATAATATGGTGAATCAATATCAATTATAAAATAATTAATAATTTTTTTTTATATTAATTTTTAAAACTATACGTTAACAAAAGCAGATGATTATTATCTAAATCATCGTACACGTGATGAATCGGTGGCGCCATCATGACAACCGCGCGACGAAGTATTAATTTAATTCCACTCGAATATTTTTTTGAAACAAAATATAATATTGTTGTAAAATCTAACTTTTAATTCACATAACAGCGTAAGAAAAAAGTTGCATATTATAGAATAATGTCGGATTCAACGGAATAAATCAATTACCGTATTGTAAGGCGAATTTCGTTCAAGTTTGAAAGGTTCGATAAGTGGCGCCATCATGGCCGCCACTTTATGGAGCATTCACTTGATCGTCTTCCGTCCTTCTAGGAGGATCTTACACCGTATGTGCCTGATACGACGGGGCTTATTGTGTGTGTGCCTTGTCGGTGGCTTCAAGATGGCCTGTAGGCTGGTTCTACGCGCCATGGTGTGATCATTTGATTCCCGGTGGTTGTGTCTCTGTAAACGTTTCGTGAAAAGTTCGTCAGTGTCAAAACGACGACGTGACTCGACCGGCTGGTAACTCGGGGCAACCTGAAAATGTGACAATCGACTGAAAACCGGTAAGTCGTCACACACATGATATTATTTTCTACTTTGTGATAACTGAATAATCAATTATAATTTCATTACAACAAGTTTAACAATGTAGTCATTTCTAAAAAAGAAATATACATAATTAGAGAAATAAACAGAAAGGAGATAAAAAGAATAAACTATGATAAAGCGGATATACCAGATAGTAACAAACTGTTTTTCTTCTGTAATCTGAAAGAATAAGAAATAATATGATAAAACGGTAACTTCACGTTATAATTGTTTTTGAAATGACTTGCTTGATAGGTTATGATATCATAATCGTCGAGAATTCGCGCAATGTCTTTGTCTTCGTTGCTCGATCGCGATCACAATATCTTTATGTTCGTTAATTTTGTCTTTGTCGTATTAGTTGATAAAATAGAACGAAACAAGGTGCGATTAACATAACGTATCGAAAAAATTGAAGCGTATAACTAATGCACGTATGTGTTCATTGCATTTTTTTATGTACGATATATATCTTTCGTAGTATATTTTCCGTTGCGAGTGGGAGAACTAACCTTACCTCTCAATTGGGCGAAAGACACACGACGGGGTCGCTATTGGTAGTCCTTTCTACATACCTGACACGCAAAAGTTACCTGTGTTCTTAATCAACATTTTTTTTCAAGGATTTTGATTTTTTTAAATTTATTCGCAAAAATGCGTTTTATTATTACTCAGTTCTTTTTATAATTATAAAAGTTGTACGAAATTGTCATTATCAAAGATATTATATATTATCAATTGAAATTATGTATGTATCGATATAATTTTTTGAATTTTGAATTTTGAATTTTATTGATTTGAAATGAATTTTACGATATTTAAAGTTATGATCGAGTAGATTTATATTGTGCTTTGTTTGTCAAATGAAATTTTGTTGAGATTCGATAAGAAAAAAAGATATCTGTTTTCATGAGCGACGAACTCCACGTTTTACAGTCACTTGTGAACAGACCATTGGCCAGCCTGTGCTTATTTGCCGTTGACGTCAATTAAGGTCGAAATATACCTTGAAACAGTTTGATTCATTGCCTCATAATGCTCTTCGACGAAGGATTAACTTCATGGATAGTATCATGCGTTCACGAATAATCTGATAGGAACACGGTAAGGTAAATAATAATAAACTCTTAAATCGTTCGTTAAATTCTTCAGCGTGACATCGTGACACACTATCGTCTATGCTTACTTCCGGTCTACTACATTTGTATTTTATTTATCATATTTATAATGAACTAACTGTACTTAATTGTTTTTTAAGAAACATATTTTTTTGGAATACAATTATTCCATGATTTTAATTTTCAAAATAATCTAAAAAAGACACACTAATAATTTTATAAAAAAAACAATATTAATTTTGTTTTTTTAACAAATATTAAGAATTTTAAAGAAACAATTATTATTTCTAATTTATTATATAAAACTCTGCATATGGTCTTCATAATGATTCAATCATCTTTAAAAAGATATTTCTAGAATATTTTTAAAACAACTATGATATTTGAAACAAGATAAAGAATTTTAATAGTGAAACCTGTTTTATAGAAAAGAATTCAAGTTTGATAACCAAACGCAGAAAGGCATTTCACATCCTTATCGGGTTCAAGATCCAAAATATAAAAGAAGTTACTTGTGACACATTTCCGGTAAATTTATTTCAGGCGTATAAAACATACATCGACAATTGGTACGCGTGACGTATAGCGTTAATGATAAAAACCAATCTTACTTACGCTATATTACAGGGTCATGAATTTTTGGATAAGCATCGCGAACGCGTTTTATATACAAGCAACAAGTATGTGGCATACATTAATTTTTACGAGTGCGCATATCTGCGATTGTCGACGTGTGCGCGCATCACATTGCGCAAACATACCTACTACGTGATCAGGAAATGTATATATTATATTTCATATGATAAAAATTCATGCTATATAGTAAGGTATAAGTAATATTAAGAACGAGATATTTTAAATGGTTCGAAAATGATATAAGTTTTACATTTATTTTTTTCAATATATTGAAATATTTTTTATATTTATTTTTATATCAAATTATTTGATTTAAAATAGTTTGAATTTATTTTATTCAGTGAATAATTCTTCGATTAATTTTTCCAAGTATTAGAATGATATCAATGTTCAGTTTTTCATCGAATAATGAAGTCATACACGTGAATAGTATAATATATTTCTAATTATTACAATTATATATCAAATCAATAAATGATTATCCTTTTTTAATGAGAAAAAAATATATAATAAGATATATTGATCATATGTATTTTTAATTAAAAATCGGCTTAATCCATATGATATTGAATGTATCTTAAATCTTAAAATTTAATTTAAGATTTATCTAAAATTTTACGATTTTTAAAAAATATAAATAATGTTGCATGTCTTCTGTGCACTTTAAAAATATACATTCATGCTTAAAACTTTCAAGTATAATTTGCATGTAATATAACATTTCTTTCATGAGGTATACTTGAATAATGAATCAAAATTGTCGTTGGGTCAAGAATTATTTGAATTATTTTAGCTTGTCTATGTTTTTATATGAAGGATGATAATTGAAACGTATGAAACGTATGAAATCCGTGATTCAGTACAACTTCTTTTCATACGTAATATAATAATAAACTTCATCTAAAAAAATTAATGCTTATCAATTGTAAAATCAAAAGTAATGTTTATAGAATGATGATTTCGTTATCAATATTTTTTTTGTTTAAGCTTGAGACTTGTCAATATTTTTACTTTTATTTTTATTATTTAATTTGTTCAAAAATATGCTACATTGGATATATCGCGTAATAAATAAAGATACATAGGAAATATAAAGAAAAAATCTGTACATTGTTAGTATTTTAATATATAAACAAATAACTTGATTACATGTATATAATTTGATCTTCGATTAGAAAAAAATTGCTTAAGAAAAAGTTACATGATATTGAGGAAAATATAACAATAGTTAGTTACAATTTTATGCTTTCATGATTTTATTATTGACTTTTATTTATTGAATTTATTAAATTTTATTGCGTCTTATTGATGTTTGACCTCTGATATTAAAATTTTTATTATTTGAGTTAAAATTTATTTTTTAAATATATATTAACTTCTGATTTTTATTATATATCATGAAATTGTTATTTTTTATTGGAGATTACGAGAAAGAAACAAAATTGCAAAAAATTAATTACTATTTTGTATATTGATTTTGACATGTAAAATTTTTAGGTTAGGTTAGAGTTTTATTCTTTAAAATGTAAATATCGTTAAATTATTTTGAAAGTAATTATTCACTAACTTTTAATTATTTATTAAAAAAGCTAATACAATGATTATACGATGATTAATGAGATTGGAAAACATTGGGAACCGTATTAGAAAGTTCTTTGCAAACATTATAACTATGTTAGCTGATTTGCTATGAAAGAATATATTCGTACGATATCTTATATGATATCAATAGATCAATATATGATATCAATATATTTATCTTTAATTGCTGTATATCAGGCAGTGCTCTTCTGCTCTCTTATTTCATTTCTTAACAGGATTTATCCAAATTTTGCTTATTCTTTACTAATTCATTGCTTCGTATCTTTACTAATTCATATAATACATATCTATCAAATTCATCTAAAAAAATAGTTATATGAATTTCAAATTACTCAAATATTTGTCAATTCATTTTCTTTTAAAAAGATCAATTAACCGATTATAGGTTATCCTATAAAATATTGAATTAAAAGATATATCGCAATAGTTTTTATAATAGAATTTGAATAAACAATGAATTTATAGAAAAAAATTGATATATTTTACTAAAAAAAAGAATGTTTATATAAACGTAAAGCGAATTCGTTGCTTTTATAATCCTGTTCTGTGTTGAGCTCTTCTCTCTCTCTCTCTTTTTTTTTCTCTTTCTCCCAATAGTTTTGGATTTATTATTTTTCATTAACGAACAACCAGTGAATTCAGAGGTGGGTGGTTGAGAGCGTCGAGTGAAAAATGGTAAAATAAGAAAGAAGATGAGAGAGGGAACACTGCGATGGTTGGGGAAGAGAAACAGCAAAGGGAGAGAGATGAAAACAAAGCGAACACAACTGCCAGGGCAACAATGGCGCATCGACCCGCCAAAACTCGCGCTGATGCGCAGAACGCGCGCGCCGCATCTGGTCCGATCAAGCAGTGTGTTAACCTATCTTTTACATTTTTCGTATCGCAATAATTGACTCAATCAATTTTCTGGTGAAAAAGATAAATCGAAATGTATCATTTTCGTCATCAGTTTGTCATCGAACGGAATACTGCGCCGTATAAATGCCGTTGAAAAAAAGAACTAGATCTTTATTCGCCCGATGCGTAAAAGCATGCGCAGTAGGCTCTTGGAAACGACCGACTCTTGATTAACGTAGTAGCTTCTCTACGATTAAAATTCTTTCAATTCGTTTTAAATTTATTTTTAGTTTGATATAGAATTTTTAATAGCAAATTTTGTTGGTTATTGAAAAAAAGAATTTATTTTAAGAATTTAAGTAAATGTTATTCAATTTAATAATATTGGTTTTATTTTATATATTTTATATATGTTGCAATAGTTATTGATAAGAATAAGAGAAAGTTATTGCAGTATTGATGTTTTTAGAATAACCATATCGATGATACTAATCATTGTTTAGTCTGCAAAACCTTATACGCCAATGTGAGTGATTTTATAGGATGAAATCAAAGTTTGAAGAATTTGTGTTAATATAAAGAAAGCACTTTGATATATTTTTTTTTAATATTGACCAATATATTGAATTTTCCAATTATAAATAAGAAATAAAAATAATCAAATTAGTCATTCGATTATATTTTCAAATCAGAAAACGAATAAAAGAAATAAGAATATTATATAAGATCCAGATGTTATTGAATCTATATAAATAGATTCATAATATAATTCATATATACATAGAATACAGTTTCTTTTGCAATTCTATTATTGTATAGTATAAAATAAGCTACATAAGGTTTAAATTGGAAAGCCCAATTGGATGAGGTTGATGTTCCTCTCTACTTTTTCTTCTTTTGGATTTCAATTTGCAACGCGATGTAACCTCTTCTAGAAATCGCTCCAGATATCCTAGAAGACTTTTCGTTCTCGTTCGTTCTCATGAACGGAGCAGGACTGAGAAGTATGGTCCAGGATGGATGAAGATCAGGTGCTGTGGTTGCCCTGGCAACCGGCATTGATCCCTCCCCTCTTGTTCTACCATCCTTTTCGTCTCTCCTCCACCACATATTATTGGTCTCTCTCTCTCTCTTTCTCCTTCCCTCCTTCCCTCCCTCTCTTCCTCTCCCTTTCCCTCTCCCTCTCCCTCTCTCTCTCCTTCTCTCTTTCTCTGTATGTATGTATGTATATATGTATACTCTTTCCTTTTTCTCTCTAGTGTTGAACGCACAAATACAAATATACATAGATTGTATACGTATATAGATTCGAGAAGACATGGAAGAGAAAAATCTTTTTTCTTGATCTTGCTTGTTGCATTGCTTTTACCTTCTTTCTTTTTTCGAACCTCTTTTTATTTTCGTTCGAACTTTCTGCCTTTCTATTCTAGATTTTCGTTGGCTTCGAACTCAATGTCGATTATTCATCATCTTCAAGAGAAAAATTAAAATAATACGAAAAGATTTAATAAAGCAATGGAATCGAAGAAAAAAGGAAAGAGTAAAAGAATAGATGTGCTACTTTATGAAAAGAAGAAAGATAAAAGAGGAAAGAAAAAGAGACTTAAATAAAAACTCTTGATCTCTTAACAGAGCGTTACCAGGCAACAGATATAGTTTCCATTGTTATGGTTACGGCATAAATATTTGAAATGAGTTCTTTCTAACCGTGAAATTCTTCTTTCCTTCGCTTGCTCTCTCATTTATCTCTCCGTAGAAGTGATAAAAGTTATTAGTATACAAAATTACAATTACAACTAATTTTATCTTTTCTTTTAATATCATAGAAAATTTATCATAATTTTTTTTTAAACTTAAGAACAGGAGTCAAAAGATTTATTACTATCCATCCTAAAATTCTTTTAATTCATATTATATACATTTTCAAAATTATTCACACCTGTTTATAGCTTAAATCTCATAGCTTAACTCTGAACAGAAACAGAAATTCGAAATTCCTCGAGCGTTTCTCCCACGTAACGGATTCTTTGCTGAAACACCTCTCTCCATTCCAGTTGAAAGCTATCCATTTTACTTGGCCGTTGTTGCTCCTTTCTTCTAGCTTTTCTGGTCTTCTCATTAACACAAAGTGGTTGAAAGAGGTGCACCAGTTTGTTTACCGTCATTTGTTCACTTGGTCTCTCTGGGGTGTAAACGGACGCCGACCAGTGGTGACCTCGCGGTCAGGGGTTAACCTCTCCGTGGTTGAGACAGATTAGGATAGGTTAGGGTCATGGACCACTGGATTACCATGAGCGGAAGAGAGCTTTCGACGACACGAGTCCTTTTGATCCATACCCGATTCCAAGAAGATTCAACGTAATCTGAACGAAAGTGGATTTGCGAAATGTCGCTTTTATTGCCTACGATGGCTTTTAATCATTGCACTTGTTTCTAAATGGTTCAAGGTTAGCTAAGATATTTCTCTTGTTGGAATGACTTTTTAAAAGATTCTCACATCGAACGATCTATTTTTTCTTCGATCTTAATAGTCGTTTTTTTAATGGATCTTATTGAATGATTTTCGATAAATTATTTTTTAATCGTAAATTGTAAATAATTCGAATAATGTACACATGTAAATTTAATCGTCAAAATTTATTCTTATCGATGTATTATGTATTGACTGTCTTGATTTTTTCTCTCGACTTCCAATTTAAAATTAAATCTGAATTGTTGCTCTTTGGGTCTTGAATTATCTTGGATCTTTATAGTCTGGACAGCAAGCAATATTTCAACCCAGCTGTTTTATATTCAATAAGATACTTCGAAAAACAATTTCAAAGTATTTTCATATTTTCATAACCATTAATCCACCATTATATATTTCAATAAAATTATGGCACAAAAGAATATATTTTCCAAGCCTTACATATTAAAAAAAACAAAACGGAATATTCAACTCAAAGATTAAATAATAATTGAAATTGGATAATTCAATCTTGTTTACATTACCTAACACTTATCATAAATCAAGATTATCCTTAAGTTCCTAACATTAGATTTACAGCTGAACAGTAGTTCACTCCTCCAGCAAAAACGTTATTGCAATTTAATTGACCAAGTCGCTAGAAATTTATCGAAGATCCAAAACTTCCGACCCGAATTATCCACCTCCCTTCTCCACGCGTCAACCACGGTCGTTAGCGAATTCCACAAGTGGAGTTTAATCGTTCGTTCGTTCGTTCGTTCGTTCTTCAAATCGATCGGATTGAAGCATCCAGCGCCCTTTTTGCCGCGTGGAAACTGGAAAGGGGGAAAGTGAAGTCTGAGGCGCGGAGATTAACCGCGATCCACGATAAAACTTGGGAATTAGGAATGGTCAGTTACACGGGGAATCGAAAGACCGCCTCTCACATTGATTCGAGGGGGTCGTCGCGACGGCCGCTGCTATTATTGATGCGCGACATCGGGACGCCTAGCGAACCCTCCTCGATTCCATCTTGCCATTTCTGACTCCCTTCTCGCCCGTCTCTAAGTCATTGTTTTGCGCCCCCTTTTGGTATAAACACTGAGAAAGGGAATAATCGCAGGATCGCGACAACGAACGATCGAGGTGTTTTCTCTGCTTCGAAACGCGAAACATTCGTCTTCGATCGTATCGTAAGGGAAGGAAATTTGTGAACGTGATCGAGTTTCGAAATGAAAGTTGGAAATGAAAGTGAAAGTACAATGTATTCGAGATTTTGAAGCGAGTTAGTTGCACTCTTATCCACGTATCCATATTAACTTAGATATTTATTCATCGTTTGCTAACTTCGATATTTTCGCAAGCTGTTTTCATTCGTTCGAATTCGAAATTCTATTACTCCCACATTTCTAGTAAAATGACATTTCGTAATGTACGGCAAGTTGGTTGGTTCTCCAATGGGAAAATGAAGTAGGAAGGACGCGATTGGTAAAGTGGGGGACGATTTGATTTCATCGAGAGTGGGTGGAGACGAACTTTACGTAATGCAACGTATGACTGCGTTGAAGTTGTACGACTCGTTATGAAAAGCCTCGAATTACTATGAAAATATCATTATGTAATAAAAATATCAAATTTATGTATGTTAAACGATAAACAATATATTTGTGTGGAAAGAGTATCGATCTTATATAACTTTATACATTCTCAAATTGAATCTCGAGGGAATCAAAGGTTCGACACAAAAAGTCAAAATATCCGGAACAAATAGCATCAAAAACATCGTACAAAGTCGTCTGGTTCTTTTTGATCCAGCTTACACGATGGTAAACGCATCGTGAGCTGAAGTTTTCGCGAGCTCTTAGAGGATGGAAGTTTCGATTGGCGTTCCGTTCCAATGGAACGTATAGATCCGTTTCTAGTTTCCACCCTTCGCTTTGTCGACGTCCTTCGGAGGGGATACAATGCTCGTACGCGTTGCCAGTCTATATGGAAATCCGTTATCGCGTTTCACTTCATGAATTCGAATGTTATGAGAGGCAATGAATTTAACGCGAGGGACACTTACCCAACAAGGGGTGGACTTGTCTTCTTGTTTTATGTTACCCTTCTACGGTGTCCCTTGCATATGGTATCTCTTTCCGCTTTACAACTAGCTAAATTATGCTTCGTTTTCATCGGATTATACGCTGGATTGGATTTTACTTGTAATTAAACGCAACGTTTTTAGATCGTGCGATCGCTCTTGCTTTCAATAGATCGATCAGTGGTTGATAATCGAAGGGAAATTGTTGTCGTCTTCAAAACACAAGGATAATGTTTCGGAAACAAGATGTAATTAATTTGATCGCCATGAAACGAATTCTATTATCTTATTATCTTTTATTGTTTTAGGACGTGTTAAATATTATACAAGCAATTTGGTGAGGAGAGAGGACTGCTATGGCCCTTAGTTGCGAGGTGATTAATTGTAAGTAGATCTTTTTCCAAATTTTAAGTACTTTCTTTTTTTTTTTTTTTTTTTTTTTTTCCTTCCTTGGCAAAATGGAAACGAAGAAACAAAGATGTATTTTGGACATACATAGTTTGATTATCTTTATCAACGAGTGAATTCATCCGATAATTCACAGATGCGTGTAGGTCGAGTTTGGTATTTAATTCTAACGATAAGATAACGATAAATCTGGGCTACAGCTTATTCGAACAAATACGAGTATGTTTATCGTCTTATGCAGAATTTATTATTCTTACGAGCTTGCTAAAAATATTAATTTTTATATATAGAATATGTAAAGGATCGATAAATCCAGACTAGTGAAACATTAAATGAATAAAAAACAGCAAGTTTTCTCTCAGTTTAACATAATGTTCACGTTAAGATTATCATCATGTGTTTCCGATTCTTATCTATCTACATCCTCGAAACCAACTCTAAATTAAATATTCGATATTTTCTTCAAACTTTAATTACTCATCATTCACATTTCCACTTATCATATTCTATAGAGATCGTGTAGATTGTAATTTTCATTCTTTAAATACGTTATCGCGGTTCTACAATGTTGCAAAACAAGATATTTGTCAAATATATATTTTTCGAGGACTTTTAAACGAGCGAACAAACGACTTATTAATTGACTAAGTACTCTCGATGATCTTGGAAAAATTTCAGGCTTGGGTAATGGAAAAGTATGGCGATAAATATAGAGCCGATTTTCTCTGAAAATCTTCCGAAATTTGATCGGAGAAGAAGGTCGATGCGTCGCGGAGTCGCAGGTGGGGCCACTTTGAACTGTCTCCCATTTCGTCCCCGTTTCCTCTAAAATTGATGCGGTTTCGACATCGTTCTATCTAACAATGGCCGTTGTGAAACTCTCGCAATGCTCGGCCAGCCAGTCGGGGCGAGCAATCTCAGGATGATTTTGCAACAGGCGCTCGTGCGTTCGTTCCACTTGCATTCTGCCTTACCGGTCGCTTAGGATACTTTCACGTTCGACAAAAAAACCATCGTCCATCGTATGACTACTGATAATTCGATTCTCTTCTCGTGGATACGTGTAACCGAGAGATCGAGGATGGATTTAATTGGATTTAGCGATCTGATCGCTTTGCTCTTATGAAATTTACGATGGTTTTATTCTTTAGAGTTTCAAATTCTAATCTTTACGCAACCATTTTCAGGTTGGTTTCTACAAATGGGTTCAAATTCGAATTTTAAATGTGTTGTTAATCGTGTGACCAATGATTTAGAAATGATAAGATAATTGAAGTAATTACGAAGGACGTGCAAAATAAAATGATCCAAGTTTCATGACATGGATGAGACATAAAAATATTTAAAGAATACATACATAATCGGAATTTTGATTTAATATTTCGTAAATGAAAAAAATCCAGGTTTTTTTTTCATACTACAACTCCTGTCGTTAATTGAAGATCGAACATCCTCCATGATCGTTTTCGATCGGGAATCCACACATTCGATTCTACGTTTTTATCCTTGCAACATGTGGTACGCACAAGAAGGTGTTTCTTAAGGGGGCAAGAAAAGAAGGGGGATATGGGAAAGTCGGTGGATTTGAGTTAACAGGAGACGGCAGAAGGACGAATTATTTCCTTCATATACGTAGAGGCAACCGCAATCGCGAGAAGTGGGTCAGATCCGTTTTCTCCTTTGATCTCCGAAGTGGTTTGATCGCATTTTTCTTCTGATTGTTCGCTTTTTTTCTTCTCGCTCATCTCGGCTAAATCACATCTCCGTCGATTCATAATTCGAGGGATGATCAGTGCACGGGATCACAATGAAATTTAATTAGATTTCTTGTTTTATCGTGGATGAACGATCCAACGATCAGGACGTATCCAAAGTGGCGATCCTTCACGATGGCGGAAAAGTTGCGACCAGATTCACTTGTAGCGTTTTATTGCGCAGAAATTACTTTTCCAACTCTATCTGCAGTAAATTCGAATCTGCCCCGATTATTTCTACGAAACTTTTTCCAAGAGAAATATACCTGAAGTGCGCTGTGCTTCTACAATCGATTTGAACAATACTGATAATGACACGGATATTGGATAAATAAAAAAGTAGGGAAAATCTATTTTCATTCTACTCAATTGATTATTTCTAATTTTAATCCATTATCCGATAACTAATCTCGTTTTCCTCGAAGATATATCAAAATTATTTTTTTTAATTTTTTTCACTTTTCTTAGAATAGAATATATTCTCTGTGTGACGTGTACATTCTATTTTCAGATATGTTAAATTATCCTTACTTTTATCTTATTCTCTAGCTTGCGTCTATATTCATAAACTTTGAATCATCTTATCGTAATATAGCAACCATTCTTAACTTTCTTAACCTCAAATTCGTAACATCATTTCGAAAATCTCGATCTCAATAACTATCTTATTTCTCGTTTAAATATAAACTTCCATAAGTTATCCAATTATACATTCGTGCATCTGTCTCGAGAGAGACGAAATTTCTGACATATGTGCCAAATAAATCAATCAGTTCTCCATCTTCAATCTTCTGATAGCCTGTCCACCAAAACGAACTCGTCGAAACCTGTAGCTCTCGGTTAATGCTCGATTCACGTCCTGCATAAAACATAAAGTATATTAAGCAACACAGGCAAACAATGGGAGGCCGGGAAACCGCGAAGCGTTCTTCTGGTTTGTTTTGGCGGCGTATCCGCGGGGTTTTTGCCCCGCGTAAGCGCATCACGGCGCGTGCCCACGGGAATGACGTCATCCCCCGTGGAAACGTTACGAGCGTGTTGCGCGCGCCTCGCGATACTAACGAGGCGCAGCCACGCGTATGGAGGTATAGGTGTGATGCGCGCGCATTCATGTGCATGTGCATACAATGTGCGCGTTGGATATAATGCGCGCGCATCGATATGCATGTGGACGCAACGTGTGCAATGCGATCGCGATATTTTCACTGTTCGTCATCCGGTTCTCTGTGTCGTTCGTCCTACTACGTCTACGTGACGTCAAACCCAAAGCTATTCTGGTCCATGAAGAGATGGTTCTACGCCCATCTTGCGATCGCCCGATGAAACGTGGGTCGATCGATCGTGAATGCGTTTCAGAGGCACCGTTTTTGCCTGGAAAATAGTTTCGGGATACACCGGTACAGATTCTGGAAACTGGGACAGGGGAATTTATATAGGACGTTTTTGAAACGAGATGGGATCGAAAAAAGTTATAGGTGATATTTTATTATAAAATGTATTCGAATATATAATTCTTTTTAATGTGTCTAATCTTTTAAATATTTTTGCTTTTTATATTCGAGTCATGATGTGATACTTTTCATAACCTATACAATTTGATCATTCCTATAACTTCTAGGTTAATTTTCTTCGAATTCTTCAATCTTCTTCGTATCTTCTTTTGAAAAGATTTATTTAGCTTTGAATGTGAAACCATGTCAATAAACCAATATCTTTTAGTACAACCGATGTATTTAAAACAGTGTACATTAAGACAGTGTAATATCTTAGGTCGATTGTGAAAGATTGGCAATGTAAATTGGGTGAATACGAAAGTTTAAAATAAATCGGTATAAATATTAGTTCGAATCATACGTTCGGAACTCATAGTGTTTTGTGATTTCGTTCGTTTATGTTAAGTTTTTTTTTTATCGAGTAATTTAATTTGTTCATCAAGCCAATTCTTAATGAGGATTTTTTTTTGGCACGGAATTAGTGAACAATAATTGGCGAATCAATTATAATCAAATGTAAGTAAATATAACATATGTATATCCAATAATTCCGATTTCACGCAAAAATTTATTTTTAGCCAACAGAATCGAACAAAATAATCGAATAATTGTATTAATCAAATCACGATATTAGTGCAATTAACGTTACCGAACTCATAGGCGAGTAATTACTTAGCGATCGATGTTTCGTACTTGATACTTATCGACTGAAATTTTCATTCGTCTAAATCTGTATAAACAATGTTGGAACAACTTTCGTTAGGTGTTGGCCAACGGTCGAAAATGTTCTCCTAAATACCGATATAAATCAAGGATGGACTTAACGAACTTCTCCTATATCGATCAATATATTTCCTTACCTTAAACATGGATATTATTGAAAACATGGATTATATTTGGATATTATTAAACATGGATTATTATTGAAAACGAAAATTATAATTTTTTGAAAAATTCTTTGACAAAATGATAACAAACTATGCTTGGAAAGTTAGAATATTTCAGGATATTTCTTTATTTCGCTAAAAGTTCGGATTTTATGATTATAATGTCTTTATGAGTAAAGAATTAAAAAAAAATATATTGAAATAATCGAATGTAACGAAGATAAAATTAATTACGAATTGATCCTCATTTACCATTCAATATGTGGAATAAAATTGAGAGGATTTAATGGTAGTGGACCAATTCGAGGGACAATTTAATTAAGAAAGAAGACAGTCGCGTGTCGTAAAACGAACACGAACTTTTTATCGAATAACAGAAGCTCGACGTCTTTACCCCTTTCCATAGCTGTTTTGTTCGATTTTATGTAAGCCTGGCAGATATCGGAAATCTTGCGAGCGGCTTCAACCCTGAAGAAGACCCTCGAGGGACGATCGACGCCGGGTAAAGCGGTGACGAACAAGTGGATATGGAAGATAGTTATTTCTGTGTACGAGAAATACAACGGTGCCACGCGTGTTCTCTATTGAAAGAATATATAATATTTTCACGAGGAAATAACATTTCTAATATCGTGTTATTCACCGTCTTTCATCTTTGTTAATGGAATGAAGAATTTATAACTTTGAAACAAATTATTTTTAATTTTCTATATCGATTAATTAATTAAATATTGATAATCATTGCATGTCTAAAAGGGACATTATAGAAACAAGAGTAAATTATGAAAGATAAAGAAAAGGAAGATTACGTTTTAAAAAGAAAAGAATAAAATAAGAGATATCTATGGAGAGATTGAGCTCATGTTCTCGTTAACCAGGATTTCATTTCATGCGTTGACTCTCTTCGTCGAGAGATGTTGTTTTCTCTTTTTAGTTTGAATCATTTTGGTCTGGCGTAATAGAGGAAGGAATTAAACGAGAGAATTATAAGAAAATTCTTTGATTATACACGATATTAATTACAATTCATAGTCAATATATTTTTAACATTTTTTTTTTTTTTATTCATATTCTTCATGAAAAGAATATCACTTCTTTGCTTTAGATATTTTGAATATCATTTCGTTTCTCATTGAAATATTTTTGTAAAGAAATCAGATGAATATTATCCTGAAACGTTTTCTTGAAATATCCTTGAAATATTCCGCTTTGCTGCATTTTAATCTTAGAACGTGTTAAACAAATATAACTTTAGAACGTCCTTCAAACATCTTTGAAACGTCCTTGAAATATTCTATTTACCTCACTTTTCGTAAAAAAAAAAAAAAAAAAAAAAAATCTCTCCGCACACTGTGTTCAAACGACTCGAGTCTCAGAGGAAAATAATGACACGAGTTTTTTTCACGACTCATTTCGCGAAATAAGCACTAACATCATGGCACTTAGCACTTTAACACGAATGCACATAGTAGGTGGGTCTTTAAACACAGTACGTAGTCTTCTTTAGAAATGATAAAACTTCTACTTTGTGCCCAACAAATGAGTACTAATTATTTAATAATTAGAGAAAGAAGTTGCAACGGTTACTTTGAACCGCCGACAAGTGCGACAAAACAATCGATCGTAACAGGTAGGCTAGACTCTCCTCCATGAACAGCTTACGGATAAAGAATACATGAAAGGTTTTTTTTTTTTCTTCTCTTCGTGTCTATGTCTTCCGGTCACTCTAGGCGACTCTTTCTCCGACTTCGGTCTGCCGAGTATTTTGCATTGCCCACGTTGATCGACGATGCACGCGCGTGCAACCTCCGTGCATGCACGTGTCCACCGCCCACACGTACGTGACAATGCACACAGGATGCATCGGTCGACGGATGATTCGATCACCTTGCAATATCTGTCTCTGATACACGGTTCAGCGGTTTTCGGTTTGGCCTCTTTTTTTCCCCCTCCGAATCGAACCACTAAAGGCCTTTCGACGGGTTATTGTTTTTGGTATCGGAATTTAGGGATGTTAGGTGATTGGAAATGTTTTGTGTCGATGGTATTGAAGAGGGTTAAGGATTTAAGCGAGGTATCAATTGATCTTCATTCATAAATTGCATTTCATCCTCGTAGATTTCTCTCGTAAAATAAATTTTTTCGTTCCAAGTTGTCTCTTATTATTATTATTATTGTAAAATTTTAATAACATTTAATCGTGCGAGAAATCTTAGTTACTCGATGTAAGAATAAATATCAACGACGAATAATTGATATTGACGTTTACTCGCTCGAAGATGATACCGTCGAGTAAAATAATATCGGATTCGTAAATTACATCGCAGTTAAACCGCGAATCAAGGATCTTGCATAAACCGTAATGTGCTCTAAAACATGTGAACATGCACGTTAATATGCGTGTACGTAAATACGTGCGTGTGCATGCGTATACGAGAAACCTATAGTCTCGTCTATTGAACCGGGTACAATGAGCGACGTGTATGACCGCTATACCGGGTAACACAGTGTGAGTCTCGTATTTATGCCGGTGTAAATGTTCCATATAATCCTTACGGAAGCTAAGTTTTACAGGGAAAATATGAGAGTGAGAATATAATTAGGAAACACTTGTGCGTGAACTTGACTCATAACTGGCCATTAACTCGTTACTTATCCGAGACTTTAGGTACCTTATCGTACGGTGCATTAAGTGTTCATAAACGCCGATTTACTTCTTTACCGCTGCATTATCAAAACGTGTTACGTGAACAATTTTCTCCTTAAAAACTTCATCTTCTTAAGTGGAAAGATTCTTATTCCTGCTGCTACTTTATTCATATTACGAAGGACGCAGATTTCAAAGGTTAACCAAAGAAAGTCATATATATATATTTTTCGTAGAAGCAAAAATCACGTCACTTTTAATTTTTCTCAGTCACAGTCTGTGATTCAATCGGATCGCTTTTTATTTTTTATCAAAATTTTAGTTTACATATCGATTAATTCCTATCGAAGGGATTTTTATCTCGTTCGTAATTTTTGAATTTTTACCGAAAAAAAAAAAAAGAAGAACAGTCATCCTTCCGTGGAACGAAAATTGTAACAGTGGAGATTTTCCAGTCATTCCGGTATGTACTTTCCTTTATTCGTCGTATTTTTCAAATTTTCATGACTTTGTACCTTTGACAAATTGTGGGTTACAATAGCCTGTGCTCTACATAACGGAATGTGTATACGTCGATTGTGTACCACGACACACGTAATAATACTCTACGCCCGTTATCTTCCCACACCTCCTCTCCTCCATTTTCTCTTCTCCATCTCCCCTCCACCTATACGTTCGATTTGCACTACCGATATATATATAATATATATATATATATATATATATATATAGACACACACATACACGCACATACACACACACATTCTGTGTGACTGCAGCCATCGGGTTAACGCTGGTAGTACGTAGTACGAATTGAATGAACGCGTCAGTAATCCTCGTACAGGATGCCCAATCAGCGCACGAGGATAAATCGTCGTGGCGTGTATCGATTTATAATAATACCCTTTAACCTTCTTTCTTGCTATTCGCTTTGGATAATCGTTCCAGTTTATGAAAAAAATGGAGGGGATGAAAAATAAAAAAAAAAGGAAAATTAAAATTAAAATTAATAAAGGGGAAACAGTTCGAACTTCTTTAGATATTTGCTTTCGAATAAAACGTAATCCAAGTACTCTGGTTGCTTGCTTGGATAAATGTACTCTTGGATTCACGTGTTTATCATCGAAGAGATAGCATTCTATTTGAGTAGAATATAATCTCGTAATTATAATCATACAGCTTTCACTTTTCATATTTTCATGACTCACTGCTAACTAAAGATATCGTTGACCGTAGAACGGCGATAATACAGACACTTGTTTCGTAGAAGCAATGCCACGAGTTGGTGGGGATCTACCAAGCGGAGCGAATGCGCATCCATTAAACGATGAATACTTTATACGTGATCTCATATCACCGTTATCAGGATCACAAGTTAGAATCGTAATTTCGATCTAGACATCTCGATAAATCATTGTATACTGTTACACGTATAGAAAATTACGAAGAAGGAGGAAAGCTTTCAATAAGATTTCACGATAGCCGTCCCACACCGGGATAATCCTTGCTGGTAGCAAACGTTGGAGATTTACTATCCTTTGATGCTCGTTCGCGAATCCATCAACGTCACGGGGCCATGTTTCATCCGCGACGCACGTCCCGGAACGCGCGCGTGTGCCCCACATCGCGGACGCCAGCAGCCGCCATCGGAACCGGTAACAGTTCACCGTTCAGCACCGTTCGAACAGTGTCAACGCATTAATCACCATCATTAAAAAAAAATTTCATTCAGCGTACCCAGAATTTCTGGTTCCATTCGCTTCCAACTTTCTGGCGCAGCTGCGTCGGTTTGTTACGGTGTAGTGCCATGAGCGTGGAGAGTGTACGAGAGAAAATACGAGGGTGGAGGAGCGAACGGGGTTGAGGAAACGAGAGAAGGAGGGAGGGAGGGAGAGAAAGAGGGGGAGAGAGAGAGAGAGAGGGGAGGGGTCCATGGTATGTATGCACGTGGACTGCTATAGTGCTACACTGCGGTGGGATCGATTCGGCCGGAGGTGGAACCCCTCCACCCCCATTTACAAGCCCCAATATACACCCCCGCAGCTCACCCTCCATCTCCTTCGCACCCTCGCGAAATATCCATAGCTACGTTCATCTCTCCGCCTCCACCATCCGCCCTCTCTTTTTCCACCCTTGTCCTTTAGCATCCTCGTGGTCGTGTTGCTTCTTGTCAGATTTTTTTCTCCCCCTTTTCGCCTCTCTTTCCTCTCCTTCCTCCTTCTCGTTTCTCTCTAACGAAACAGCAATATACTTTTGGACGGTGGAGGGATACGCGGTGGTGGTGGCTGGTGTGCCTCGCGATGTAATGATTATTCGAGACATTTCTTTGATTATTAGGAACGAATGAGAGAGATCTTTGAATGTTTTCAGCTGTGTTGAATTTTTTTCTTCTTTTTTCTTTTTTTTTTCTTTCTTTCTTTCTTTCTTTCTTTCTTTTTTTTTTTTTTTTTTTTTTGTTAAGAATGTTACGTGTCGAGAGCGCATTGAGTGAACGACGACTTCAACGAGCATCGTGTGCGACCACCTCTTTTGTCATATTTCTCGTTCTATGTATATTTCTCTATAGCGCGAATGCATTACCGTTCCTTAGGCACGGCGCCGATCGATACGCTTTGCCGATGAAAATTGTAACAAGAAAGTTTTCACGCTGAGGATCGCGCTTTCACCATGTTCTTTTGTCTCGCGCGTAACGCTTAACCATTGTAAATTGTATTCGGAAATTTTATTTCCCTCGCAATCGATTCTTTCCGCATTCGAAGAGGGATTCGAATTATCATTTAAAGCGTTACAACTGCGAAAAAGTGTACGTAGCGTACAGGTCGAAGACGCGAATCAATCCAAGTCGTAAAAGTATAGATTCCCCGGGCATGCAACAATGGCCGATATGCCACGGTTTACACACTACACAGCCACGCGTCCTCACAAGAGCGGACCGTGTTACCATGTGCGACGAATCAGAGTTCCACTACAGTGGATTATTAAACAAGACGCGTAATGAATGGCCGATCGTGTAACTCGCGGTGAAATTCTCGACACCGTTGGCGAATAATTCGTTCGAGTAATTGAGGGAATTGGCTTCGGACGAGGTGTCGATACGTAATCCCGGATTGATCGATGTAATTCGATCGATACGATTAACTTTCATCGATCGATATCGTGCTTTTTTAATCGACGAATTTGCGTGTCGAGATAAAAAAAAAAAAAAAAAAAAAGAAAAAGAAAAAAGAAAATATGTTGCTATAATTAAAAAGAATAGGGGGAACGAACCGCGCGAGCCAATAAAAATAGCGGATTAAAAATAATTTTATTAGGGTCCCCGATTCCTTAACTTCCACTCTCCCGTAACTATCTATAAAAATCCGGTTAATTTCACCAGGGCCAATCTATGAATGATCGTCCCACACTGATTCTGAGATTTTTAGTATTAATAGTCGGCAGAAGTGTTTACAACGACGAACGCCGCGCGAGTCTTCTCCCGGTTGTATAGAATGGGAGGGCAGAATGGGTGGTACATTCCACAGCTTCCAGGGAGGCCACTGAGCGCAGGAGGCTGCATTATATTCCGCTCCCTCGCTCTTATTATGCCAAAGCGACCTATACCACCGTACGTTCACGGTGTGTTGAAGGCGCGCACACACGCGTATCGTGTGTCTTGTATCACGGTACGCTCCGTGCATCGTGGTGTAGGATGCTAACCTCCTCCCCCCTCTCACGTACATCTACGATCGGCACAATGGATATATATATTTCCGTGAACACCCGGTTTATACTCGTGCAAGGAGAAAGCATACACGTTTGGTACGCATATTTCTCAAATATGCGAAAGTGTATCTGTATCCGTGTGTTTGTGCATAGGCACGATTTGCGATTCCGTGTTTCGCAAGAAGGGGCCACGAGCAAAACGAATTAGCAACTGGTACTCGAGTGGCTCGGTACGCGAGCGTTGCGGTTCAGTAGTGCGACACGATACATAATCATCCCTTGACGAAGGGAGACGAGGGAGAGTCATTCGCGTTTTCGATTCCTGAAAAGTATGCCCGATTTATTCCCGTATAAGCGTCAGCCCCTGTTTATTTGATTAATGAATGGCCATGATGATATTTACTCTGTCGAGTTATCGTAACGCGAAACGGAGAGAGAGAGAAAGAAAGAGAGAGAGAGAGAGAGAGAGAGAGAGAGAGAGAGAGAGAGATCATCGGCATTGGTCGTGCGAAATTGTTTTCGTATCCTCGGTTCGTGCTACGGCCTTGTCTTCTGTTGCCGCGTTGCGTACTACTACTATATCCACCGCGTGTATTAGTTGAGCTATAGTTGGAGTCCGCACTATGCCGTCCTATAGTGATGCGCCATAGTGGCGTGCGCAGAGAGGATATGAGAAAGCGGTGCCAGAGAGGCTGGGTAGAAATGGAGATAGAGCAGGAGATGCGACTGGAGAGAGAAAAAGAGAGAGAGAGAGAGAGAGAGAGAGAGGACGAGGATGGAGTATGGAGTGGGAGAGAAAAAGCAATAGCATATAGAGTGCGAGGAAGACAGGATTGGGTGGGAGTAACCGAGAGATCGAGCGAGACACGGATATGGAAGTATGGAATTTGTGTGAGAAGCTTGTGAGAGAAGAGGATGCGCGTATTAGTTGACCAGGGGAAGAGAGAGGGAGAGGGAGAGAGAAATACTACTGATGAGAATGGGGAGGAGAGAGAAGGAGCGAGAGAGATGGAGATTGGTTATGAGAATGTATTGGTGTTTCACTAGCAGAAAGGCAGTGTGTTCGTGTTGGTCGTGTTCAAAGTTGTGCGCCCGTATAGGTGAAAAACCGACTGAGGGACAGCGGAGCCGATAGAGAGAGGGCGGAGGTGGAGGAAGGTAGAGGAAAGAGAAAATGAGAGAGTGGGGGAGGGAGAGCGAACGATAGAGAGAGAGAGAGAGAGAGAGAGAGAGAGAGAGAGAGAGAGAGAGAGAGAGAGAGAGCGCCTCGGACCTTTCCCAGAAAGCAGAAAGCACGACGGAGCAATATCGCAGCGTCTGCCGGTGTTGTAAAACTGCTTTGATCTCGTGTCTCGCTCGTTCTCGCGACGTTTTAATATGTTCCGTCTCTATTCCACCGATGGTCCCGCTCGATCCTTCCCCTTCACGGTGGAGAGTTTAGAAAAGCCGACGAAACCCGGGGCCAAGCCGCGTTTTCGGTTCTTTTTGATGAAAATTCGTATCAAGGCCCGATCAAACTGTCCCTTTTGAATGTCCTCGCTTCTGAAAATCTGCACTCGCGGCCCGCCAGAATACGGGAACAAGGGCAGCGACGTTAGGCAATTTTCTACGTGCTCGCTTCGAATAAGGAGAAAGAGTTAATCGAACTCTCGACGACTTTGGGCTTCAAAGAAGTTTGTTTTATTTAAATGTTTTATTTAAAATTTACAAAGGATCGCGTTTTTAGATGCTTAAGAAAAACGATTCGGGAATTTTAATAGTACATAGTACATAGTACAGAGTAACATTTATTATTTTATATCTTTGCTCTATATTGTATACTTTACTTATTAATTCAAAATGAAATATGCAATATTGTATCGTAAAAGTAGCGATAAATATTTGTGTTCAAAAGTTAAACGTAGATTTATTACAACGATAGATTAGGAAGGTGTTCGTTCTTTATCACGATGAAACGTTTTCATCTAGGATGAGGTCTCTCTGAATTCGCAGCTTTCATGCATAAAATTAACGGTACCGGATGTATTATTTAATCATTAAAGGAAATTGCAACGAAAAAACGGGAATAAACGTAATATGAATTCGGTGCACGATTAGGAAAGTGGTACGATTACCGTCTTATTCCTTGTTGTAACTCTTTTACATGATTTTCCATGCACCTGTTCGTCGCGTGTAAGCTTACAAGTCGTGACGTATATATGCTCTCGTGTGTACGGGCTTGAGTAAATATCGTCCAGGAGACGTGCAAAATTTCGCGATGTGGCTCAAGAACGCGACCTTGATATTCAATCGAAACGACAATCGAGGTTGAAAAAAGAAATCGAACACGGGCCAACTTCGATGCTGCTCAATTATATGCTTACGTAACAAATCGTTTATTCGTTTATCGTGATACGTTGAAACGTGCTATGATGTAGCGTAAAATTTCAATGAACCGTAATTGAAAACACAATGGATCGCGTTCCATCTTTTTGGAATGGCATTATTCGTGATTTTGGATAATTAAAGGATCATGTGTTTGATTAATTTTTTCATTGAAATGGCATGTCGCATTTTTTTTCAATATTTAAGAGAAAAGATGAGAGGGGAAGGGGGAAGCGAAATTCATTTCCATCCTATCTGTTCCAAAATCAATGATGCTTGTGCGTCGTTGTATGGACGAGAATGAAGATAAATATGATACAAAATTGAAATTTTCAAATTTAAAATTTTTCCATTTTTCTCATATTTTTTTAACGCAAAAATTATCGAAGATAGTTTTCTTTTCTTTCTTTCAAATTTTAACGTCACATTCAACACGAACATCTGCAAAGCGACGAATGTTGAAGCCATGGTAACAGGATCGAGTCTCCGTGTTCCTTCTGTAGGTTAATGCAGAGGCGAAAAATTCGTGCGAAAGACATTGAGAGAAAGAAGATACTATAACGCGAGTGTCGGTCGCGTAGGGGTGAGAGTTTTTTTTCGCCCGACTCCGTTTTTTGATATTTTGTCGCTGCATGAATGTACCATTACTTTCTTGTGAAAAAAGAAGAAGACAGAAAAAAAGGCGAAGAAGAAGGAGTGGAGAGGAAAAAAAAGGAAAACGGGGGAGGGAAAAAACAGAGAGAAAAACTGAAAGGAGACGAGCACAGGGTTGTCGCTGTACGCCTTCTACTTTCGCAGCGTAGCGACAATTACGGCAGTCGTGCAGCCCCGCGCAAGCGCCACGCTCTCTCGTTCGTTGAACCTCATCCGTGAGAGAGACGCGTGTGTGCGTGTGACAAAGAGAAAGAAAAATATAAATGTGAGAAACGAAGAAAGAAAATCGAGGCGGAGAGAGATAGAACGATAAAGAGAAGATAAAGAAAGAGGATGGAAGAGAGGAAAGGAGAGGAGAGATCGCGAAAGAGAGAGCTGGAGTGTTCGTAGACAATACCGCGCCAATTCTGCAAGCAACGCCACCTATGCAGGACTTTCTACTTTTAAAATGCATTACGTTGGAGCAAGAACCGAGGATCGTGTTGCGCGCATGAATTTTCAAACATCCGGATAGTTGTGCGAATATTTAGGTGACGACTAACCGATTTTTGTTTATACCTTTGTAGAATTAAACTCGAATGATAGATTTTCAACGTTCGAAATCGATTTATCCGATTAATAGAATCTCGAAAAGATAACTAACCTCATATATATTTTTATTTCTGGATATCATCGAGAGAATTCCGCAACGAATCCAGCAGAAATGTCGAATGCAAAGGTAATGATAAGAATGATATAGTCACTTGGTGTACACTCGCTTATGTAACGATGGAAACCTGTTTGGTATACTGTGAATATCCTCTGTATCAGTGGTTTTCATGAGTATCGTTTTTGTATAAATCGGTTTTGTCATTTTGTTTTTTTTTCCTTTTCTCTTTTTCAAATGAGATCGGTTGTTGCAGTCGAGACATTATATCGCGTCTGTTGGACAAACACGGGCATTACCTTGGATGTTTCACAGAGGCTGGTCAATCGTTCGAATCGATAATACGCGGTGATTCTCCGCAGTTACACGCGGGAATCTTCCTATTTCCTGTTTATAAGTAAGGACTCTCGAATCGGAGCTTGAGAGAGGTATACGAAGGCCTACAATTCCCTGTGGATAAACAGAGAGTGTCGCTGTATACAATGTTGTGACCAAGCTTTTCAACGATGATGCTCGATAATCGTCGACTGTCTGTGAGCAAGTGTAAGGAGGTTAATTTAAATAATTTAAAAACTGGATGTTAAATCGTTACATATCTACGACGCTTCTTATTTTTTTCCCCAGCTGTTTTGCCGACTTCATAATGAATACTCTGCTCTACATCGAAAAAATTCAATTACATGCTTCAACGGTATTCGAAAGCTACTTGATAATTCTACTTTTTATAATGAATTATGCTTAACATCTCTTTTCCAGTTGTGTTTTAGAAAAGAGCGAACACAAGTCTAAAACATTATGTATTTAATCTAGAAAAGTTAATAATATCAATCGTTAATTTTACACGCGTGTATATACGCGTAGGCGTAACCTACGCAGTGTGTCTCGATCGGCCACGTATAAGAGTGCGCAGAAAATAGAATTACTCTATAAAGGCCGCGGAATTTCATCGATGTAATCAATGATTGACCGTTGGAAAAAAAATTGACCGTTGGAAACACCATTCACTCGCCCCCACCGTATTATCTTCGATAGGTAGGTTTTCTCTGAAAGGTTTCGGATAAATATTCGTGTTGGAGCCATCCGCAGGAACGAGAGTTTTGGGAAAAAGGCCGAAAATAGAGGCGAAGATTGATCGTGGGGAGTTGAATTCCGTTCGATCGGCCGTTGAGAACCACCGCGTTTCGTAGCACTATACACTGTATTACACATTCACAAACACGCATACTCCTACGTATAAAGTACGCGTGTACCCTTCACTAGTGCAGAGGAGAGAACCGAGGCGAGCCGAAGGTGACCGAGTAGCGGCGCCGAACGGAATCGTCATCGACGCGGCGTCGAGGCAGCTACGCTCACTCTGCTCCGAGCTGTCGAACGCGACGCACGCGCCTCCGCTTCGCTTCCTCCTTCTCTACGAGTTATACTCTCCACATTTAGAGGCATATTTCCCTCGCTTTCTCGCACCGAGTATTATCATCATCATCATCAAACGAGAGAGGAGGCCCGGTCTCGTATCTCTCTCTTCTTCTGGGAACATTCAGTCAGTCTGTTCGTGAACGTCCAACTACTAGTTCTCGCTTCAAGCCCGAATCGAGTATTATTCCTGCTCGTATCGTTCTCGCGCTGTTTGCTTTGGATCTTTCATCGACAAGGTTGTTTCTCTGAATCGCTCTTCTCTCGTGTCTCGCACAGCAGCTTTCGCTCCTCGACCCGTGCTATCTCTTTGTTTCGAATCGCACGAGCACAGAGATGTCTTCCGTTAAAACGTTCCATGTTTAATCTCGCTCGTCTTCACTTCGATCGTCGTCAATTCTCTCTCGGTATTTCATACTCGAGGAAACGAAACGTAAATCGAAATCGAGTTCTCCAATTCTCCGTTCTTTCGTATTTTTTAAAACCGTAATCATTCTTCTTGGAAAAGTTTTTATCTGAACACCAGATTCGTCCAACGATATTGGATTTTTCGCTATCGGTCTACGTGACTTCTCGTAACGCGTTCTCGTCCAATAGACGTTAAGAAGTCGACCCTCGGAGAACTCTTGCAGGCTGGTTCGTCGATAAAATTGGAATCGTTTTCCCCGAAGGAAGCCGTTCGCGTATAGCCCCCGTGCGCACAATCAGACATTGTTGAATGCCGTGCAACTCGAGAGCCTACGCACTACGGTTGTCCTCGATGGAGGATGCCAATCGCTCCGCGACTGATCTCAGGGACGATAGACGGGTTCGAGGGCAGAATGGAGGCAGCTGGAGTTGCGAGACGACTTAAAGGCTTTGTCGTGATAAGAGATTGTCGAGGTCGAGCCTCGTGTTCGGAGGTTCGGGCTTTGCGTGAGGACAGAGTGGTGCGGAAGGTGGGGACGCAAGATCGTGTGGCTCGAAGGTAAAGAAAAAAAAGAGAGGGGGAGAGACAGGGAGAGAGAAAGAGAGAAGGAAAAAAAAAAAAAAAGAAAGAAAGATATTACGAAAGGAGGAACGGAAGACCAAGAACCCTTTTACACCTGGTTAAGTTGCAGAGTTTTCTGGGGTATATAAGGGATACAAGGTGCGCATGGTAACCGAAGGCAGACAGAAACCTCCCCCTCCCCCTCCTTCCCCACCCCACCCCTCTTTTCCTGCCAGCTTTGAATCAATAATCTCCGGCCAGGATTATATGCAGAGTCCCTTTTATATTCGGTGGCCCGATAAGAAAGATATCGACGGATTAAAGTCACGGGGTCCGGGGTAATACGCGTGTGGGATCTGTGACACACGCAAGATCGTGAACAAGCAAGAGGAGGGCTCTCCGGAAAACTATGGAGTAGATTTCGGGATATGCCCGATTTATTTTCCCTCCTCCGTGTCGGCATTCCACTGTGTCTTTCTCCGTTTACCGGTGCGCGGTATCGGCGCGTGGATTATTGATCCCTCCATCCTCCTCTTCGTCCCTTTGCTTATGATATTTCGAGAGCAAAGAAGCAACGCGGAGAATATGATTAGACGCGTTAAAATGATTCGAGACGAGGATAGTACGAGGATTGACGTATAAATGGCATGAATCGATCCTGGTGGTGGTGATGGTGTGATGGTCCATCGAACTTACGGATCTATCATTCTTATATATTTCTTTTCTCGAATTCATTTGATCGTTCATTGAATCTTTTGAATCCATCGGCGACGAGAGATTCAACAGATAAGATACGTTTCTTCTTTAATTCGCGATGTTTCTTTGAGATATTTCTAATTACGATATCACCGATAGCACACTATGATTACGAATTTAACGAATTTTTTGGTGTTTTTTTTTATTCAACGCAGATCAAACGCTCCAGATGGAATCGCCTTCGGCCCAGGACCGTCTTATCGAGGCCCAAGAAGATTTCACCTCGGCGGAAGCAACATCTGCGTCGACTGAGGAACCGTCGACGATCACGGAGACCGAATCAACGGAACGCGACGAAGATGTCGGTTGTTCGATGACTGCCGCCGAAGAGGTGGACGATGTCATCGTTCGCGAATCCATCGATAACGAGGAAACGTTCGTCAGTGTAGAATCGTGCGAGGCTTCGCTCGCTTCTCTCGAGACCTCGAACGACTCTTCGACCGACGAAGGTCGACTAGATTTCTCCGACATGGGTCTTAAATTGGGGAAGAACGAGAAACGATCCGAGGAAGATGAAGGTGAAGATGCGGTGAACGTAGAAGTGAAATCGAACGAATTAATCGTTGAACAAGATTGTTTAGAGGCGGTATCGACATCGACGTCGACATCTACGACGATATTAACTATATGCACGACATCGCAGACAACGGTATCTACAAGCATGGCAGCATCGTTAATTTCATCATCAATGTCGTCGTCGTCGTCGTCGCCATCGCCATCGCCATCGCCATCGCCGTCGCCGTCACCGTCGCCGTCGCCATCGCCGTCTCCATCGCCATCGCCATCGCCGTCTTCGTCGATGATTCAATGCGTCGAAAAACAGACGGAGTATTGCAAAACCAGTGACGGCGAATTCGTCACCTCGTCGCCGATATGTAGAAAGAGACCGGCTAGCGATTTCCTTCCGATCAATGCGGAGATCAAGCGAATCGGCGTCGAGATGCCGGAGAACGAATCTAATCAAGTAAGGAGGATCTCCCCCGTGTTGGTCTCTCTTCGAGAGCGCACCCTCGGTGAGATATCGTTGTCCTCGGACTCGTGTCTGTTCGATAACGACGTCGGAAGTCGATGTGTGCCGAGAAACAACAGGATTCTCGATGATTTGTTAACGAGCACTAACTGTAGATTGACGACGAGCGCGGGTCTAGATGATTCTTTTCAAACGGATCACGATACCGAGATTGCAATAGATTGCACGGACACTGCGGAACGCAGGATCTGCAGAGTAGCGACATCGTTGGAAGGTGAATGTACCAATGGCAGCGTCGAGGAGGCGCTGGCAGAGCAGAGCGAAAAGCTCGAGTACCCGGACCCGTTCATCGACGAGGATTCCTGTTGTTCCCTGTCTCGCGACAGCCCCGAGAGGAATCTTAAAAAGTGTCAGGAGCCGAAACAGTGCGAGGAGCCGATCGACGACGAGTGCTCGTGCAACGACACCATGCCTGCGAACGATGCTTGCGCTATTGCGCACGACGAAACATCTAATGAACTGATAAAAAATTCGTTACCCAATTTAATAGTTAAGGTGGAACAGATCGATTTGTCCCGTTACTTAGCGGCCGAGCGGAAAGATAAGAAGCGTATGGTTATCGTACCTAAGAGGAAGCAAAAGAAGAGTAGCGAATGCAAGGATGATGCCGGTAACGTAGACGTAAGGACTGATCCCAAAGAATCGTTGCAGTGTTTCGTCCCATTGTGCACTTATACGAACGAAAGTGATGAAAAGACTGAGTCACAGGACCAGGAGAAACAAGTAGACTCCGTTGTAGTATCCCCGTTGCAAACGGCACAAGAAAAATTAGAGTCATCTTTCACCACCCCCATTAAGGAATGCAAGGTGCTGTTACAGAGGATAACGTTGCCGAAAGCGGTAAGAACGATGACAACGATACAGACATTGGACAAGGAAGAAACGGCACCGAGGGCGATAATAGAAAAGTTGGCCGAGGACGAGGAGGTCGTGTTTTCCTTCCCTCTACCTTCCTCCACGAATCTGCAAACGTTGAACAATTTAGATTCGATCGAGACGGCGAGACCCAGCTCCCCGGAGGAGTTGTTGGAATCTACTACTACGGATGTTCCAGAAGCTATCGATACGGAAACGGAGACCGAGACCGGTTCCGATAGTTCTGAAATGTCGAGCATGACGAACGTACGCCTCGGTGGATGCGACGATGACGCTGCTTCCGACCAAATATCCTGTCAAGAGAGTGAGTCCATTTGTTGCGTCGACATTAATCCGGAGATCATATCGAGGTTGGAGCCGGAAAGACCGGAAGCTTTCACCGAAGATTCAGCGGAAAGTTTGGCCCTTGCTACCGGTGCACGAGACGAGGTTAGATCGGATGGAAGCGATTCTGGTCTGGGAAGCGAGATTCCTGGTGATCCAGGGCCCGCACCAGTACCGGAAAGCGATTCCGAGACTTCTTTCTTAGATAGGATACCAGATGATATACTTTCCGACAAAGAAAAAGGTAATTATTGATATTATTCTCTGTATAATTTTCCTTTCCATTCGTAGTCAATTTTTTTTAAAGTTTAGAGCAACGTATTTATAATAAAAATATGTTAATTTTTGTTGAAAGAACGTGATTAAGATGATACAAGATATGACGTTCTTTTTCAGCAGTGAATCAATTGGATAGCTTTGTGCCGAACGTGGATGTATCCGACACGCCACAGACGCCATTGACGAATTTTCGTAGTCCTTCGAAGAGTAATCTGAAACGAAGATTGATGGATTGTATGGAAGGGGTTCCTAGCCCAAAGAGAAGCAATACGGACGAATCCATGAAAAAGAAACGCAATATTCAGTTCGACGCAGTCACAGTTTATTATTTTCCCAGGGCACAGGGTTTTACTTGTGTACCTTCTCAGGTATATATGGCGATATAGATTCTATTTCGTTATAAATTTTACATAGACTATATCCGCATTGTACGTATTAATGGTATATAGTACATACGAATATAGCATGCTAAATCGATTTATCCTTCTCAGGGTGGCAGCACTCTTGGCATGAGCGCAACACACACTCATGCTGAACGATTCTCGTTATCGGAGCATGCCGCTGAACAGAGGCGAATTCATCGTGCTAGACTAGCTCAATTACGCTCCGAGCGTGCTGCAAATTGCGTATCGGAAGCAGCCTCCAGTTCTGAGGATCCTAGCGATGATACAGACGAGGAACAAAGTGATAACGAGGATCTGGATATCGATAGTTATTACTTCTTGCAACCAGTGCCTACATGGCAGAGACGAGCTTTACTTAGAGCAGCAGGAGTACGTAGAATAGACGCGGTCGAGAAGGACGAGTGCCGCGATATTAGAGCTAGCAGAGAACATTGTGGTTGCGGGTGTAAAGGATACTGCGATCCTGAGAGTTGTCCTTGTAGTCGAGCTAATGTAAAGTGCCAGGTTAGTAGATGAACATTATACAGAATAAAGAATTTTTTTTTATAAAAAACAAGTAATGACGCGATTAATGTGTTAATAGGTTGATAGAGCGGGTTTCCCTTGCGGATGTACTCGCGATGGTTGTGCAAATAGTTCAGGCAGGATCGAGTTTAATCCGGTACGAGTACGAACGCATTTCATTCACACGCTAATGCGGTTAGAGTTAGAAAAAAAGCAACGAGAAGAAGAAGAAGGCGCGGATCATGACGCTTCCGACAATCAAAACGGTAGAAGTCCGTTAAGAGAAATCAATTTAGGATCCGTGATGGAGAATAGGACCACGGAATCGTGTTTGAATGGCGGTGGATTTACGACGTTGCATTATGAGAATCACGATGCTAGAGACGGAGGGACAAATTGTCAGCCAGAAGTATCTGGTACTAGAGAGGATAGCCTGGATTTGTATGCGATTAGAGATGATTGTTATCCTAGCGAAGATACTGTTGATGGTACGCAGGGACCTCAAAGGAAACTTCATCCTGAATTTAGTCAAGCTTTTCAAACATTCTCAGGCCAAACAAGTGCCGGAGTAAATTTTCAACAACCTGCTTATCAGGATTATCAGCCTTACGCTAATCTCCCTTCCACATCTAGGGTGCAATTTCAGCCGCAATTCCAAACGGTGCCAGGAAATGCAGGGTTCTCACATTATGCGCCTTACGGACAAGATACCGGATCAATTCAGGGGAACTGCCAGGTCCATCCCGGACAACATTCTTCCAGCTATGAAACTAGTTTTGCGCAAGATGAAACAACCGGATCACAATATACAAATTTAAATTCGGTACAACCAATGAATACTGTGGTTCAACAGATGGGTAAACTAGAACCATTTTCTGAACTTTTGTCTGGTAGATATTCGTATTACGGTGAAATGGAGCCTCAGCCGCACAGTACTTATCACGGTAATGGAACCAAGGTTGAGGTAGAAAAGAACCAAGCTAACGAACAGCAATCGGAAAGTACAGAGGAGTGCGATGAAAATTTTGGGGAAATCATAAAAAAATCAATGGTTGAGACTGTATCCGCTTAGGTCAAACTGTAGATACAAAGAATTGTCTATGTGCAAGTCCGTCAAAACGTTTTTGACCCATAGTGATTTATAATGAAAAATAGAGTAATTTCGACAAGTTTTCGTCGGAAACCTCGCGAATAAAAGAAAAAAAAAAAAAAAAAAAA
>NW_025223857.1:4313974-4352726 GCF_014066325.1 Apis laboriosa
AAAAAAAAAAAAAAAAAAAAAAAAAAAAGAAAAAATAATAATAAAAAATAAAAAAGAAGAAGTATCCCGATAAGAAGGTACTGGAATTTTAACCAGTTATCCTTCCTATGCGTTAGATAAATCTGAGTAAATTGTTTATGTGGTTTTCGAACAGAACAAATGTTCTCCTCGAGAATCACTCGCGGTTAACTACGACGAGTCCCGTGGATGTCGTTAGAAAAATTACGCGGATACGTGTGCGTCCGCCCGGGATGGAGCTTTGAGACATCGTCCTTGTTCCTTTATTATAAAATCATCGATTGTGTAATTGATTGAGTGGATAAGACGATGTTCTCAATAAACGTGAAGAGAATCCAGGGCCGCCAATTCGGTGAAGGATTTTCGAGGAAAGGTCTTCGTCGAAAATCTTCATGAACAGTCTCCTTGAACCGACAAGAATTCTGTACAATTACAGAATAAATTCAACGAGGTTGTGACCAAGAAACAACATATGGGATCAGCTTAGATTGCAGTTTATAATACTTAACTTTAATACCTTAATCGTAGGAACGCGGGTCTCGCGTCTTTTTAAAAAAAAAAGAATAAAACAAGTTTTCGAATCCGTGTGACAGCGGCGATGGCGAAAAACTTAATATTTAATTGCGACAGCGAAATCGAAAGGTGTTCGCATTGCTGATCAGGAAGAAAAAAAGAAAAAAAAAAAAGGCATATGCATGTACACATTTATATTACGACCACGAAATATAAGCGATTGTGATATCCGTGCATATGAAAATACAATTTGCCAGGATCGTAGATTAAGAAAATAAATTATGGGACTTTTTTATGCCAGTTAGTAAGGGATCGAGTTTGAATGGTTTTTCAATCAACGGATGATGATAAAAAGATAGAGACTTGATACTTTTTCGTGTTGTAACGAATGCACGCGCATTGGGATTACATATGGATGTATATGTTTCGAATGTTAGGAAGACCATAGTTGGTTGGCATACGAAGCGCACGCTGTCTACAGAACACATAATATTTAAGCTCTCGCGTATATTTTTCTCATTTTTTTATATGATACCTTGAAATTGCATTCCCTTTTTAATATTCACGCACATTCTACAAAAATGTAACAAGGAGTGAATTTTTTTTGTGTGAAAAAATATAGATTTTTTTTTTTTTTTTATATTAAGAATTCTCATGTCTTTTCTTGGTTTGATCAATGGCTCAATTTCAATCATTGCAATTTCAAGGTAATCGTTAACATGAACAAAATAAAAAACAAATCTGCGCGAAGTTTTTTAATTTTTTCAAAAACTATAGTAAACAAAGTCTAATGGTAAATATATCATATTCAGATATTCTTTTGCACACCCATTGTTACTCACCTTGTAGATTTTCAGACACAGACCTCTTTAGCATCCCGGGACGTTGATCGCTATACCCACGATTAATAATTGAAATATTACACATAAGAAAACAATGATAACGACGCTAGTATTAAATTTATACATACTTATTGGACGTGTCAACTCCCAAGCACTTTTGACGATCTTCTATTTCCGTGTTTTACACTGTGTTCATCGTCGCTGATTGGTGCCTAAAATCGTTACGTTTGTTGTCAGTGTACAATGATAACGAAATCTCATTTTCGAAAATAGAAGAAACGAGAGAGACGTAGATTTAAAGAGTTAAGATGTTGCGAGGGATGTGACACCTCCGTATAACATAAATATACATATAAACTACACGTATGTAAGTAACTTTTAGAGTATTTGAGTAAAAAAAGGCATACATAGTTGATAGCGTTTTATTAAATGTTGTGAAAAAGTCTCTTGTCTGTCGTGTAATGTGTTGTCTTATTATGTGTGCGTCTTTTTGTTCTTTGTTATTTCGTCCTTTTATATTCATGATACCATCCTTCAATTCCTTCATTTGTTACGTTGGAAATAGTTGGCAAAAACTCATGTTTTATGTGATTCTTTTCTATGTATTGTACCTTAATCCGTATTACGATCCTGTCATATAAGTCATGTTAATTGCATAAGATATCCGGTAATATTCACATAACGTTATGCAAAAATATTCTTTCTACATTTAATATACTTGTTCTTATTTATTGCGATAATATGCGATTAAAAGACACTAACGTGTATTTATTATTATTCATATGAACGAGGTGAGAAGTCTTACGAAATATTAGAAATTAGTATTATAGTAATCTAAATATCTACATAAATTTTAATACGTTTTTATAACGAAAATTTAAATAACCCGCTAAATAATTCAAATTATGTATCTGAAATTGTAGATGCGCGCGCACGCTTAGTTTCAATATGGCGTCCATAGCGGGAATCCTGTACGTGTCGCGGTGGTGTTTTTTCTCATTATTTTTCGAAATATAAATCATATTCGAAAGCGCGAATACACAAACGATCAGTTTTTAAAACGGTAATTCATGTGATGTTCTACGTGGCAAACTAATTTGATTCTAAATGACTCGTTTCTTCTTCCTGTTCGTATGTCGCGAGGAGTGGGGACGACGCGATGGAAGGGAAAGCACTAGTAGTTCTTGAGTTGAGTGCCTCTGGAAGTAAGCGCTTGCCCGTGAGCCTGTACGGTAGTTCGATTGGTGCGGTGAATTTATTATTCGACTTTTTTTCTTCTTGTTCGATCGTTGAAACGCGAAAATAAGAGATCGAGTTAGATTCGATGTGTGGTGCGAGATTCGTGTTCATGGCGTAGTTCAAAAATTCGCGACGCTTTCGTGAGAACAGTTAACACGACGGCGTGCTAGTGTCGTTGACGTTTCGTGTGTCAGTGTCCTCTCTCTTTGTTTCTCTCTCTTACGCTTGCCCTTTCTCGATTCGGTCTTTTTCTATCTCGTCCCTTCTATATACGTTAACCATTGTATCACAAGTCGCGTCGTTGCTGCAATGTCAGATGACAGGTGTGAGGCGCTATCATTAGTGTATATTAACGAGTCCTTCGAGTGTCCTGCGAATTTAGGATATGCTGCAGAATGACGAGTGCAAGGTTGTTCTACCGGAAGGGCGGCGAAGAGGACCGAAGACGACGACCACGACGACGATCTCGAATTCCCTCGCGCTAGCGGTGGGCTATGAGCGCTGACAATGGGGACGACTCCTTGGTAATTATCATACCTTTCTCTTTTTTATTACTCCCTCCTGTTTTGTCTCTCTGTCTGTTTCGTGTTTGTATTGCGGACAGTGAAATATGCAGGTTGACAGAGCGCGGTTTTGTCGTGCGGAAATAATCGTGGATTTGAAAGCTCGTTCTTTCTCTTTCTTATTTCTTCTCTCTCGTTTAACGTAACGCGGTCACGAAGGAAATATTCCTATTGGCGGGAATATTCTTAAGAGAACATATGTATTTCACTTTCGTGTCAATGATAAAACGTTTTGATCGCGTATTAAAAAAATTATAAAACATTTGAGAGAAGGAACATTCCTTATCGTAATTTTTTTTACGTAATCAATGAAACAGGAAATAAAATGTTTAAATAACAATCATGAAATTGCACGATTGCGTCGTCGGCGTGAATCGATTTCGATTCACTTTATACGTAACGAGTTTCAATCTTTTGACAATTATTAATTATGCTGACTAATCGGCTCGCGTGAGATTTTAAACACGAAACATTCGATAGTTTCGAAGAATGAATTTAATAAGTTTAGCAAATATTTATCATAATTTAATCTTATATGAGAGTTACGTTATTACCAGTAATTTTCATCGTGATGAAATACGAGTTTCAAAGCAATTAAAAAAAGGACTCGTAGATCATAGATCTTTATTACATCGTTTAACGTTAATTGCTAATAACTTGGATGCTGTCACGTGTTTCTGGACCACGTGATCCGAATGGACAGTCTCATCTGTACCGAGTAAAAGTAATTTCTTGCGGTTAGCGTTACTTCTTGCTCGATGGTCATAGTTGTGAAATCCGCTTTACGTTTCGTAAGCTCGGTTAGCCACGGGACAAAATGGGACGAGTGTAGAATATGATTTTCGATCGGAACATCGTCTAAAACGAGTTCTCTACATTCCGTAAGAATCGTTTTTGATATCACACGTATCTCCCTTGTTTTTCTTTCTCTTATTATGATTTTATTCGAGGATCTTGTCCAAAGATAATCTCTTGTTCGGATTTCGTTGACCTTTGTTCTCCTGTCTCGTGGACGCAATCGTAATGCAACGAATAGCTTGTACTTGGATGGAACACGTTCAATAACTCGAGAGTCAATGAAACTCGCGCACGCCTCGCGCACGCGAAGGTATGCTTACTATCGAGGGATGTCGTTCTGTTTATGTTAGAAATTATTCGGTCGACCATATCGCTCTCGTATATTACGCATATGCTCTTTGCTTCATAACTCCAGTTCGAAATTGATTTTAGGCCATTTATTTTTATCATTGTTGTTATTATTTCTATCGCTATTGTTACTATATTCGACGATTATAGCCTTGCTTGTGCTATGAAGAAATTAGATTCAAAACATTAGTTATTCTCTTCGGTTGAACACTCCACGAGTGTTGTCTTCTGCAAAGTTTCCTTCTCGATTAAAAATTCCACGATCGCGTTAATCCTTTACTTTAGTTCTTGGTCGATGAGAAAGGCAGGACGGTATAACGCTTATGAGAATGCAAAGTAATACGTGTCAAGTCTAACGAGGCGCGTCGCGGAATGCAGGAGGCGAGAAAGAAGTACGGGTTTTGCGAATGTACAACTTTTTCATAGATACAAGGTGTTCTACAAAATATTCATAACTTGATTGTTTAAAAACCGATTTTTCTGCAAAAAATTAATCCATGACATACTGAACTAAATTTAACCCATTAAATCTTGAATAACAAACACAGAAAATCTCGAGTGAAAATTTTTACAATAATTTATATAATATATATATATATATGTAAAATTTTACAATATAGAGATCTATTTCGTCTATTAATTCTCTTGTATCTAGAATAATCGTATGATTATGTTTGAAATTAGAGACATATTAGAAAATTAAATAAAATTTTCAAAAATATCGAAATATCGTAGAAAATACAAGATATATATCCTTAAGACTTTGAACAAAAATGTATACGTTTAACGTTCTTGCAAGTGATCGTAATAGAAAAAAAAAAAAAAAAAACGAAGAGAAAGTTACGTTAGTTTTTATACGCAATATGGAGTCTCGAGTCGGTTTCTCGCGAAACGAAGATACTTTCGATCGACATTTTAGAGCACCCTGTATACCACTTTGATTTCCGTCTTGGGTCACGCTTTCATCGAAAAGGAAAGGGAACACGTTCAAGCTATTCTGTGACGATTTTGTAACGATATATACATGTATATATATATATACATATATATATATGTAAAATCCGAATATTCTCCCGATATACTATATATGTGATCGAAGATAGGGATTCACAATAGTGTCTATCTCGTGGTTGAAAATTGCTCCATTGTTGGCAAGAGATATAGGTTCGAGACACTCCTTCGGGAAATACATCTTCGGCCAGATGTTGGAGAATGAACGAGGACTTTGTGCAAGAAACTCGAACGATAAACGAGTCGATCTGGAGCGTTCAGTAGTAGATGGTAGACGTACCAATGCCACGGGTACTGTTACTTCTAGTTATTCGACCCAAGGTGAAAATCTATATTATAGATATTTAAAATGATAAAACTGGATAGGGGAGGTCTTCTAATTTTCTAAGATCCTTCGTACTCTTCGTTTTCAAATTAAATCGTAAGATTATTTAAAAGTAATCGAATCGAATTAGGCAGTACATAGATAAGGTATTGGTTAAAAAAAAAAAAAAAAAAATAGGGTGAGAAAGGAGAATAGTCATCGCATCAAAAAAAAAACTAAAATTTATTTCATCCACGTATCGATTTCACGATTAATCTATTAAACTGTTAATCGAGGAAGATGAGTTAACTCGTTATCTCCAACTTCCCAATGAATCCTTGAACTTAATTAATTGTTTATCCAGTGATCCTCTTCTTTGATCCATCAATGCATTTGTAACAGATATATCACAATACTTGCACATTACATTCATTCGAAAATAATTCGATTGAAATAAATTCATACAACTTCAATAAGTATAATCTGATTACACGAAGGATATATTCTATTCTATTCAAATAATCAATTCTTGTTTGATATCACACGTAATCTCTCCTCCGCCCAAAGGAGAGAAACGGTCGCAACGTAATTTGCAATACATTAAACGTTCTCACTCTCGATCGATTGTAATTAATCGCAGGATTCACGGGTATCGGTTCAGTAGGCCGATCCTGTTCTCTTTCCCATATCGATGTGTCATACGAGAGATGGATTCTCGCGTATCGATTTCACGTTGAAGAAAAATACGCGACCGCCACGAGCACGCACCGTCTCCACCGGTCCACGTTACTTTCACGTTTCCGTTCGGTCGCCGTCGACGAACATCGGAGATCATCGCGGGAAACCCAGACAGAGAAGGATAGAAAGGAAAGCGACGCGGTCGGGAGAGAGAGAGAGAGAGAGAAGGGGGGGAGGGGGCGAGGGAGAGATGGATTCTTCTCGTTTTGTACTGAATTCTGAATGGACATCCGCCTTTCTCACGATCGAACCACGCTCTCGTGAGAAGATTGATTCGTGCGAAGCGCGTGCTGAAGAATTGGAGCATTGGAGCGGCGTATCCACACGCGTATTTTTTTACATCTCGTACATTCGCGTACGTACGTCTGCTTCGTTTGTGTCAATATTGAAACAGACGCGATGTTTAGACAGGGGAGGGAGGGGGAAGGGAGAACAATTAGACGTGAATGAATATGAAAAAAAAAAATGATTATTTTATGAAGGATTTACAAGAGTTTGGAGGAGCGAGTGTATTAGTGAGAGTACAAATTTTTTCATCTTTCAAACTTTTTTTAAAAATTCAATGGAACGAAACTATGAGATCGGAGAGGTTTGATACTGAGGAATGCATCGTGGAAATTGATAAATATCATTTTTAACGAGAATGCAGATCTCGACAATTCTTTTGTAACCGCCGTAATTCTTGGAAACTATACCTCGTACGAGATATTGGATATTAGATCCACTTAAAATCGTTTAACGCGATTTTCCATTTCAACGGAAGGAGTTATATACGAGTTCAAACGAGACGAAGGTTATTATGTTTAAGCCATATGTTGAATTACGAGATTATACGTTAGCAAAATAATTTTTCTTTTTTTCTTTGTTGCATTGTATTTACGCGCACCGTAGAATTATAGAAGCGTGGAATATAGAAGGTTTATAAGGGAGGATCGAATCGTGGTAGAAATTGCGTCGACCATTAAGGAAGAAAAGGAATATTAAATCTGCTCCTTGCTCCTTCCTTTCTGTTCTTATCGAATGGTTTCGAGATAATACAAAAGATATAAAAGCTGGATAGGAGAACAGATTCTCGATGAGGAGAAAAAAAGAGAAATAAAAAATACAAGTCTCGGTTTAGGTTTAAGAGGCTTGAAACCGCAAAAAGGCCAGATCTGCAGACGTTAATCATAGAAGCGTCTCGTGGTTGAGCTGTTTCTTATTCGAGTTGTGAAATTGGTATCGGCTACGAAAATCAAACATTTGTACAAGTGGCAGGAATATATTTGATCATAGCGATTAAAATATTGTCGATTTTACAGAACTTGATAAATTGGAGAAATGTTACTTCCTAATGCGATAAAAAATTATTATCGCTATTTCAGGGAAAAGTTAATAGCGAATATATGCAAATAACTTTCTCTTTCTATATATATTCTCTCTATATCTTGAATTAACTTTTAATTGTTTCATCATATAGTATGGCAGTGTATTAAATTATTCCAGATGTTATAAACATGTTCTCTATAATCGGTTAAATGTTTTATTGAAGTCGAAAATTCCGCTAATTTTATTATATTACGTTAGTAAAGAGCGATTTAATCTTAGAAATATAAATTGTAAATATAGAAAGATTAGCTTTCGAGCTTTCGAACATCTCGTTCGTCGCGAATAAAATTATTATCGATTAATTTTTATCGCCTCAAATCGAATTCAAATCGAAATTCAACAGACGTCACATCGATTTGATGAACTGTCTAACTCTTTCGACCTCGATTCGATCTTGCTCTTAATATCGTTTCCTCGAACATTCGCGCCATCCACCATCTTCTTATTTCGCGCTCGATCTCAAATATATCCCCTCTTTTCCTCTGAAAATCGAACACTTGACGAATCATCAAGATTTTATCGAAATATATCGATTTTCGTGAAATCGATTCGTGATTCGAACGTGACTCGTGGGTTTGTGCGTGGGACACGCACACGTATTCGTGACTCAATACACCTACGTGAGTCTGAAATCGCTCAAGGTTTCGGCGTGGTGCAATTCGATCGACTGATTTCGCTTGTTCACGAACGAAAGCGATGACAATAGCGAATTAAAAGAGGGAGGAGGAAAGAAAAAAGTAGAGAATGGACTAGACAAGGAAATAAATTCACAACGTGATAATAGTTTGTTGCACACACGACGATTAAATCAAAATCGGGAATCGCTTCAGACACAAAGAAATCGGGGTTTTTCTTCTATCCGCTCTAATGACTGGGAACAGCGGTAGTTTGACTACCACTGCTGGTAAACACGTGTTTTACACCGGCCGATCTCGTGTGAAAGTGGAGAAATTTCGCGAATAGTATATGCCACGCAACGTAAATGATCGTCCTTGAGTAATGGCCATTTTTTTCTCTCTCTCTCTCTCTCTTCACTTTTATTTCATATTTTTCAATAGATTACTTCTCCGTTTTAAAACATTTTAAATCGAGACGAATAACAAATTGATATTTTTTTCAAGTTCAATTTTTCGAACAAATTGAAGTCTTGAAAGATTTAAAAATCGCACGATTTAAAATTCACTCGATGCATCTGCTTCATTCTGCATACAACAACAATTTGCTTAACAATTTCATTCTGCTTGTCGAGGATGCTATTATCATATTTACTTCACGCATTCTTTCCTCGTTTATTAACACCTGTTACACTCCTCGATCCAACTCCAAGATTCAGACCGTAATATATATATATATATATATAACTGTTTCGTTCAATCGTAAATCCTATCAGCCACGATTCCTCTATTCAACTCTTCCCTCCTTCATCGATCTAATGGCCATGACCTCGCTCGTTGCGCTAAATCGATTTTTCTTCGAATAATCGTACACTCGATCGATCTTTTGATTTATCGGCTCGCTCTCTTGGATCGATACGTCGTTTCACGGTTCCGTTATTTCTTCCGTATCGAGGCAAGTTGCGTCGCCCAAGAGATTCATCAAACGTTTCGAGAGAAGAAATCGGCGCTCAGAAATGGATCCGCGAGAGTAACGGGGTTAATGAACATCGTCTCGCCTGGGGCGAGCGTTTTATCGACCACGCTCGCCTTTCTAGCCGTACATTGCGTGTACACGCGAGCAGACGCACGAGAGTCGCGATTCTAAGAAAGTAAACGACCTTAGGACCGAGGAGCACAGGCTGGATTATAATTATTACTTGTCTCAGTCGGCTTAGAAACTTAGAGGCTATGAATAATGAGGTTGTCGGTTTGATACGAGCGGATGTTTTCGATTCGCCGTTAGATTTTTTTTACATTTTCTTTTCTTTTTTTTTTTTATAATTATCTTGATACGTAAAACAGATACGCAGTAAATACGTAGCATTCGGCGTTAAAACTAATTTTTTGCGATGAGTCGGCAGACAGAAATGATGGACGTTGAACAATTTCTCGTCAGAATCCGAGTTGAGTCTCGATATTGAGATTTTCTTCACGATGATAATATCGAAGAAATTGGAACGAAGGATCCTAACCTTTCTTTTTTTCCAATCGTTTCGTTCGATCAATTCTTCAAAGCGAAAGGTGTTGAAACGGAAGGAGAAAAAGAAGAAGCGTATCTTTCGACGAGTTGCCGCTGTTTGAGGGGCAGGGTTTGTTCCCCCGTTTCGATTCCAGGGTGGTGAGAAGCTGAGTATCGATTTTTCCACGGTGCTGGACCGCGCTCTCGTGTGCAGACTGGCACGAGTGGCCTGTTGTGGAGTACGCGTATATACGCTCTAACAAGATTTACTGTTCGGTGAATTGCACGCGAGAACGGATGGGGAAACGAAACGAAGCAAAACGGTATACGTGTCGGCGAACGAAATGCACCGAGTCACGTATAGGCGCGATCACACGTTGCAAACGCACCACGAAATCCGCGAAAACGTGAATTTCACGTTTCAATCTGTGACCTCCCAGAAGCTGTTTTTCCATAGGTAATCTTGAAAGTGTCCTCATGGAAGGAGAGATAAACGAATGGGGAATTATATGGAAAAGGGAATTGAGCTGGAGTGAGATCTTATTCGGATTTTGATCAGGTTTCGATCGCTGGAGGACATTTTGTTTTTAGAGAAATTATGGAAATTGTATAAGTTTTTTCTTTTTTTTTTTTTAAAACCATTAATCTTCGAAGGAAATTTAGCTTTGACTCACAAAATTAAAGGAAATGTTGAAAGTGTAAAAAAAATCTCAAAGCAAGGTATTTAGAAGCATGGCGCATCTTCAAAGCTAAATTTTTCTAATTTTTCTTCCCCATTACTTTCACTTCATATTAAAAATTAAACGAGATATCTCGTCACACGACGACGACGAGACATCTTGTTCGCAGATGTTGAAGGGTTAACGAGGAAAACACCTCTCGAAATAACCAGTTTTCGAAGCGATCTCCAAACACGAGTCCCTTTCCTTCTCCGTACACCGCGTGTAATTTTATCTTTTCTCTCGTTAAAAATTATCCAAGTTTCCCTTCAGGCTACCTGTTATAATTTCACGCGTTATATTTATCCCCCCATTCACCGTTCTCTCCCGCTATAAATCAGTTTGACGGTGGTTGCACGGTTACACACGATTACGTGGAATCGAATGTTGCGACGAGATGACGTAGCCTGTTACGTCAGATTCAGCGACGTCACGGTTGCGTTTTATCGGCCGCATTCGGGCCAATGGGGATCGGGCCGTGGCGGATAGGTGATAACGAGTGAAATGTAGTTCGATCATTGTGCGGGCGCAATTGCTTATCGATCCACTCGCGCCCGTTCAAGTTCGTACCACGTCGCGACCCTCGTCAGGACTCGACATTGTCTGGGGTGGCTTTTAGACTCCCTTTGTGAAGGTCTCTCCCTCTCCCCCCCTTCTCTCTTTCTCTTTCTCTCGATTTGAGAAAACGATCGATTCTTGAGAATTTTGCACTTTAGTCTGGGATCGAGTGGTTCGTCTAAAAAAAATGAGAAGAAAGAGGAATCGTGTGAATATTTTGTTGCAAAAAGCATTTTGTTGCGCGTACTCTCATCGTCCAATAAGAGTTTTTCTATTAGTTAAATGTGATGCTATGACTAAATAGTGTATGAGTATTTTTTGTAAGAACGAATCGGATGGAATACGATTTCAGAAGATGAAAATTTATTTATACACCAAGTTTAGAATTTTACTTACTTCGGCATAAAAATTTTATTTCACAATTCTTCGTCTATTAAAACTTACATATAAACGTTTTCTCGTAACATGGTTTAAGCGAAAGGTATCCTTTCAACAGCGGGACACAGCGATTTCGTAAAAGAAATCTGTTTGCATAATCACCTCTGCGATAATATATTTCGTTAAAAAGAAAAAAAAAAAGAAAAAGAAATCTTCGCGTCCTTCCATGGTCTCGTATCATAAAGGCCGGCATGTTGTACTCGGCCACCCTCGTTACAGCTTTCTATCACCCTCGAGTAGAGTGTAGGGTGAATTTGATGACTCAGGCCGCTTTATGTGGGGAATGGAATTACGTCTCCTGTTCCAGAATCCCATCTATTCACCATTGTACGAGAGGAGACAGGGCAAACATCTTGATGTCGAAGTGGCTCCTTTGCTTCAGAGACCTTTTGCAAAGTGGCGTCTCCAACATTTGAACAATATATATATATATATATGTATTTCGAATTGGGGTCTTCTTCAAGCTATCTTCGAGATTGTTTCCTCTGATTTGTTTAAGGGATACGGGATTAATTTGGGGCAATTTTTTGAAGCAAGCAATTTGAAGGTTGAGGAGTCTTGAATTGTTGAATTTCAAAGAAATGTTATCCGTGTTTCGTGAATGGATTGAAGATAGCATATCCTAATTTTGTATACATTACGTTGATGGAAAAATGATGTCGATTTGCGATAGATAAGATATATGGTGAGTCAATTTTAAGTGGTATATATTGTTTATTTTTTTTAAATAGAATAATATTTTTCCATCTCGATAATATATTTATATCATTCAAATCGGCTTCTTCGAATGAAAATTATAATTAATGATTTAATTATCGAACAAATTAAAGAATCTCAATAGATCTTTTAATTAGGATATTGTTCTTTAAGCAACTTTGTTTTAATTTTAGCTGAACAATCCTCTTTTATGAAGTCATAAAAATATGATTCTTAATGAGTTAAAAAAGAATCTTGAAGCAAACAATAGGGATTATATAATTGATTAAACAAAACGATATAACGCATAACGTATCATAATGTAGATACAACTTATTTTCACGAATTACTTTCCCACGAATATAAATTAAAAAAAAAAAAAGAAAAAGATTTTTATTTCGTGGAATTTTATTTCAATTTTAAGATATAAACGTGTTGCAATATTATACACAAATTTAAACCTGTGCGATATAATAATAGAAAGTGGATAAAAACCAATCAACTTTGTATTATCGTCCCAGAATTTACTAGCTCCCTGTTCTCGAACGAAATTCTCTCTTAATGTAAACGCGTTTAATAAATATCTAGATAGCATCCCGATTACGCGTAATCGTGGGAGACAGTGTCGGATTTCCAGGATTCGTGTAGAAAGCGTGACCGAAACGAAATCCGATATTTTAAAGACTCGTGTGGAGACATGCATAAATTTTTCCGGGCATGCGATAACTATCTACTTGATTATGGCATTACCGACACGCGATCACGAAAAAAAAATGTAGCAAAGAAATGGACGAATTTAAATGGAATTATGTCTGTGAATAGTTTAGATCAGCGATTTTCAAACTATTTTCTTCTCTCTATATTTTCTTCTCTCTAGGTATTTCTTCTTTAAGAGTAACTGGCATACATTTTGGAGAAATTAATATAAAATTGTTAAGAAATTATATAATAACAATATTCTTAAATTGGTGTTAGTTATATCTTGAGAACCACTGCTCTAGACTGCTCCGAATAACTAGCCTAAGATCCATGCTATTTTCACTTATATACGTATGTCTGTGAAAATTTACGGTGTTTAAAATGGAAGATATGTACGTTTCTTTTTTTTCCTTTGGAAATTTTCTTTAGTTTTTGCAATTGAACGTGAAATTTGTGTCAATTCCAAAGAATTATGTTAGTTGGTCAGATTAGAGATAAATTTTATGGTTCAAGAATTGAGAATTTTTAATTGATTCTGATGATTTGTTTATATATTTATGCTTGTAACGTATGCGACAGGATGCAACAATTGACGCATGATTTCTTGTTAAATGGGATTGTACGTCATTCGATTACATTCCAGCTATGATGTGTTTATTATTTTTTTTTTTCGATATCATAGGATTGTATATTAATGTTTTACGATATCGTATTCCTATATGAACGTATTTCTGATATTTTTTGAAATAATCCAAATGAAAATGATGCAAGTAATGATTGATCATCCATACGATAAAATCTGGCAGGCGAAATCGAATTTATCGATCGAGTTCTGCTCGGTTTCTCCAGTAGATAATGTCATGCTTCAACTTTATCTTATGTCTCATACCAATATATATATATAGTTATATATATATAGTTATATATAATGAGACATCTTATTTTGTATAAAAATCAAACAACACAAATGTTTTTAAATTTCGAAATTAAAATTAAAATTTCGAAATAAGAAATCAAATTCATTGCAATCAACAAATATATAAAATATAATAATTCTAAATATTTCTACAACAACATTGGTATTAGAAAAATTTAAAACCTGAAAATTTCACGCAAATATTCATCCGTTCAAAATCATATCCATAAAAATATCTCTCTATACGTTTCTCATTTCATTATTTCTCGTTTAACCATATTTTCTTATTTTACTTATTAGTTTTTCGTAGTTTTTAGTTAGACGTAGATAATATTAAAAATTAATCCAAGATTTCAATATCAAATTACGAGTTCCCGGGCAAAACGTACGTTTCGTTATGTTAGCATATATCCAGAAATTTTCGCCGCTCCATCTTGACGCTCGCAATGTGGGAGTCACGGGGTGACGAAGATTTACGTCAGTGCACGGCCCACGATGATAATGGAGACAAGTGGTGGACGTAACAGCGTGGTCAGTTCGATTGCATTGAGCCGAATTGCGTGTTCGCGCCGCGAAGAGTAGTCAGTCGTAGTCGGGACGGCGAGCCGCGCGGTTCACTCTACGAGCCGTGTCGCGTTCCCGGCGTGAAATGGTCGCGTGACCGTTTCCCTCCCTGTTTCGTGCTCCATCGTATATACGACCACCTGTGCCCCATCTCGGCGTCGTGGCGGCGGAGTTTTCGGCGGCTGCTCGCACGTGCGTGTGTGCGTGGCGTCTGTGCGTGTGCGTGTGGAAACAGAAGTCGGGACAGCCGGGAGAGAAAGGTTCGAGGGCAGGTGTCGAGTTAGTACGAAGTTTGCCGGGGATTGAGTCGTGTTTCTCGGGGTTCTGCGGACCACGTCCAGTTCCCTCCAGTTCTTTGTTCGAAAGCACGATTTTCTCCGGGAGGAAGAAGGCTGGTGTTCGGTGAGTGATCGATTTTATTCGAATTTCGAGGCTAGATTTAAGAATATTATTATTATTATAGGATATGAGGAGGATATTGCTGGGATTGAGTTTCGCTTTTTTTTTTTTTTAATTACGAGAAAGGAGATAATTCTTAGCATATATCAATATGGAATGATCGACGTTCCTTATTAAGAGAAGTCCTCCGTGATTTCTTTTTTTACATATAATTAGAATTAGTCTGCGGATATTTATATATATATATATATTCATATTTCGAATGAATGCAATTATGTAAAAAAAAAGAAAAGGAAAAAACATGATTGGAAATAGAGATATTAGTATTAGTTATAATATTATAACGAATATTTTATTTTACATTCGTTCGTAATATGCGCATTTATATTTCTCAAGTATATAAACATTCGCAGTTCTGTTCGTGATATGTTTTCATTAAATCTGACGATATCATTGAATTCCACGAATCTTACTTCCTATAAATATTGTTTATCTACCGTACGAGTTCTATCGCGCGTGTATTGTATTTGGATCCTCTCACCTTGCTATGGGTGAAAATAATAAATGGAGAATCCGAGGTTACGCGAGGATCGAGCTGTTCCGTTTACCGGTGAATTTTTACCGGTTTTGTTTTCGAGGGAAAACTATGATCGAGCAACGAGATAAATAGTAGGTGTGCAAGGTTGCGGTCGCGAAATAGTATCGTGGCCACGAGATCTCGTAAAGATACATGCTAAAGATCGAGCTATGCTTTTTTTTTTTTTTCATTTTCCTTTCATTACGAATTCCGTGATATGTTGATAGAACGTCGTTTCTAACGTTTGATTGATCGGTATTTTTAGCAAACTTTGCATCAACGTTAATATAGATTTTCTTGATTACATGGTTAGAAGAGTGTACTACTTATCGCGAATAAAAGTGCAGAAACAAACTGTAATGAAAGGTATACGAAACGGGGACGACTTATTTCTTTTCTTATAACGTGGTTATTAAGGACTTTGATCCATCGTTTTCTTTTCCATTCGTGAATGGATGAAACGTCTTTTTGAATTCAATTTAAACCTATCAGAAAGAATAATTCTTGGATCGATTATATCATTTTATTAGTTGCATATTTAAACCTCACGATGGAAATGTTTGTTATCGATGATCAAGCAATGGCAATTCGTTCGATTGGAAGATTTAATTTGTTCCCACGCGTGTTGGCGCCTCGCAATTGTGCCTTTATCGCTTCCATTTGATGACTATCAGTGCGTATTATCGTCATGTTATCAAACTATTAATAATAAGGATGTAAGAAGAAAGGAAAACGTCGAGTATATAGTTTATATAAATTTTCTGGCGCGTCCTTCAGAATCGAACGATTATTAAATTTTATTCGTATAATTTTTTAATGGTATGATATTTCCATACAATAAACTCCATTTAAAACAGTTTATATAACGAGTTCGTACAATATGAATTCACTGATTCTCGTTACGTATGATTTTTCCATTCAAATAATAGGAGTTTATGTTCAGAGAAATGTATTCAATCGGTGAGAATATCTTTTATGTTAATTTTTGTGCACTCGTCATTTAGAATTTTGATATCATTCCCAACAATAGAGATCATCCTCGTTCGGCATATTTATTATCGATTATTAAAAATTAAAAATTTTATTATTGGAAAAATCAAATAGTTCAGAATCGGTGGAAAACTTTATCAATTTCATTACCAAACTTCTTTGCACGTTTTTTTATCGCGTAATATTAATATTATACAATATTTATTTTACACAATAAAGGAAGTAAACATAATTTAACTTCAAAAATTATACAATTAATAAATTTACGATTTATATTAAACAGAAAATTCTGTCGTGAATAAAAATTGGATGAATAAAATGTACATTTATAAAAAATTTCTCCAATTTTTCCAATAATTTATTTATAAATGGGAATATTCGATCGTATAACCATCATGCATAAATATTATACGTATTTCATTTCGCTCGAAATATCCATCCTCGTAGCTATGTAGGTAATCTCTTATCGAAGCAAATAGACTCGTAGCATAAGGGCGTGCGGACATATCGAATGGGTTCACCGTTTCTAGGAACGCCTTGGAAAATCGAGCGCGTTGTTACACGTGTTTGCGTGTGAACGATCGCGCACCTTGTGCATTAGCCGCGCATGACTAATCCGTGTGTTACGCGTTACCTTATAATCCGCTTATTCCATTCCGTTGTATTTTAATTGATCGTCGCCTCTTTAAAAATTGTGCAGGGGATCGCACTCGTAACGAGCAAAAATAGACGATTACGCGGCCGGAATTCTTGGGCTCGCAGGTTTTAGATTTAAGATTAGGCATGCCTTTTTAGCTATTTTAGCCACCCTTTTAGTTTCCCGCCAATCTTTTTTCCTTCAACTCTCGTATCACGAATATGCAATATAATAATACAATTATAATAATATAATAACGTGAAATTGTTTGAAGGTTTGTTTTTAGAGCCTTCAATTTCATTTTCAAAGACTTCTTGTTATTTAAATGGATCGAATAAGGTTGACGTTAAATGTTCTCAGGACAGATCAGGACCTTTTTAATTATTCCGTCACCACGATTTCGATCATAATTCCTCTCGATGAGTGGATTTCCCAAACCAACTCCCGATCCATCGTAAGATCCAATATTTGTACAATCCCTTTTGATAACATCTCGAGGAAACAAAAAGCCGATTGATGAAAATACCCACCATCTCGGATCGGGATTGGCTTTTGAGATTGGTCCACATCCAATTTGTTCCTCCAACGTTTTATTTTAACAACGTTTATTTCGAATCGAATAGCTGAAAATCCTGAAGGAGATTTTCAAAATAGACCCAGAGGAGATGAATAGACATCGTTCGATTTATGGACGCGTTTGAGAATAAAACTTTGGAGGATAATTTTCATTCTCGCGCACGTCGAGAATTGGATAGTCAATCGTTAATCGTTCATTAATGAAAAATACTCTTCAAAGTTTACTCCCAAATTGAGGAAAACGAATTTCTCGCGCTTAGTGCTCGTATCGATGAAGATAACCTTCTTCGATTTTCGAAGAATTTCGAATTTCGAACGAGATGACACGATGAAGAATGTCTCTCTAGGGCAAGTTGGGGAAAAAATGTAGCCGCGAATCGGACGGAATGGGCAGAAAACGAGCATGGGCAAACAGGCGGATTTCGACATCAACTTTCGAACGAGGCACGGTTGAATGGATCGCGCGCGTATATCAGGTTCGAGCACACACGCGGTCGGTGGCACGTGCAACATTCTGGCGTGTCGAGCAACGTAGAAACGGAGTAATTTGGTCGTACGGTTTGGCACGAATTCCGTAACCGGCATTTATACGAGTCTCGCGATTAAAAACGGGCCATCGTCCAAACTTCGTCGAGGATTATCGCGAAACACAAGGAGAATCGTTCGATTTTACCCTTCTCTCATTTTTCGTTTCTTCGTTTCATTTTGTTTCCTGTTTTTTTTTTTTTTTTCATTTTCGCTTCGCTCGAGAAAGGTGATGGATCAAGGTTGGCGAATACGGGAAAACCGGCTCGAATATGTTAATGCATCGTGCGACATCCGCGTCTCGTTCGACCCCTTCCTTTTCGTTTCTTTTATCACTTGGACGCGGCAACGATATCTCGTCGCGGTCATATTTAATTATAGTTCGCCTTATTTACGAATGGTGTTGAAGTTAGAGGGGAAAGGGGCGGTTTAATTCATCTCGTGAATCCGATGGATTGAGTAACTCGCGTCTAATTAATCGAAGTTTTTCTATCTATTTCTTTTTATTTCCTTTCTTTTTTTTTTTTTGTTCGTTAAATAAAGAGGAAAGTTTCGAAAATAACATAGGAGAGAAAGAGGATTGGATTCAATTTTTTTCCCCTAAAAGGATATTTTTCAAATATTTACAAAGGATGGAGAAAATGTATTTATTCTCGAAATTAATCTTTTTTTCCTTCCCCTTAATCTTGACAAGTAAAAAGAAAAATATCAGATATATCTGGATAGAAGAAAGAGAAACAATCTGTTGGACCCAAAGATATAATCCTCTTACGAATCTGATAAATCCATAAAAACTGTTACAAAAACTCGCTAAAGTTTCTAAAACGCGGTGTTTGGTAAAAACGAAAATGGAATGTTTATCCTCGAGACGAGAAACGCGTAGAGGCGCAGTTTTTGCCACGTGGAATTTAGACTTATCTTATTTTTCGTGTTCGGTGTTGGTGCACTTTCACGGCCTTTATTCGTCAACCGACTGAGAAACGCCTCTCTCAGTTAGCCATAGAAATTATTCTCGGTTATAAATCACAGGCGTGCGCTTTCGTTTTTCGTTGGACGCCGTATATACGTCGAAAGGATGCCTGACTTGGCGACATTCGACGTGATTCGCAGAAAGGTAATTGATAGTCTCCTACCCGGCGACCTGAGCAAGCACTATTTCCCTTTCGAGATTACGACCGCTTCAGAAAATTGTTCCGAATCGGGTGCTCGAGTTTCTCGTTTCTTTTCCTTGAAAACAATTTATTCATTTCGTACAACGCCACCGATATTCCAAAAAAAGTCGATGGAATCGCCATCTCGTTGCATTACTACTAGTGAAGTAATCGAGTAGGAAATGCGATTATGCTTGCTAAGTTGAAGGTAGAGAGTTATTTTGGATCCAATTTCTTCACGAGTAATTTCGAATAATTTTTTTCTTTTATTTCCATCCGTGAAAACGTGACGATGAATTTGTCTAAGAAACTTTTTCCCTTATATTCGTAATGAACATATTAGGAAATAGATATTTTTTACAGTTACAGCATTGGAATACGATTGCCGAGTGTGATTTTTTATTCTTTATTCGTAACATTCGTAATTATTTTGAAAATGATTAAAAAATTATTATGCGCGTCATGGGAATTCAAAACTGTTCTTTGTGTTTTCTATTTACGTAAAGGCAATTCCGAGTAAGATTTACTGGTTAAAACGGATCTATTTGATAGTTATAACTACGAAGAATTGATTGTCTTGATATAAAATGATGGTAAATTGACTTCGCTCCGATAGAGACTCCCTACGAAGACTCGCGGTTAGCCTCGCTTGATAAGTACGTAATATAAGGTCACGGTGTTAATACGTCGTGTTATTCGCCGCGAAACGTAACCATTAACAGAACTGTTTGTACACACAGCTCGAGTTCTGCCAGGCGAGTTCGAGACGCGTATTCGAAGAATAAAATTTCTCTCAAACGTACGAGATTTGATCTAAAGATTATAGACGATTACGGATGAGTTATCCCTCAACTCAATTCTCTAAATTTTGATAAAATATGGAAATACTCGGATATTTTCGTAACTAACGAGGAATAATTGAATGTTTCAAACAATTCCATAAATAATCTTTCAAATAATGCGTAAATATTTTCGCGATAAATACAATTGAAATTACGATAATTAAGACAGTCGTAATTTTTATAAATTGTTTATAAAAAAGGAAAAACATTATTGCAAGCAGAATTAAAATTACACGAAATTACTTATATGGATGCACGTATATAGATTTAATAACACAATGCACGAAGTTTTCGAATGGTTCGTGAGCCACTCATTGTCCCGCGCGTTAAATAAGAAAATAACGTAACAGTCGAGTCATTTGAGTCGCCAAATGATTCATACTCGTGAAACGCGCTGCAGCTTAAAACACGCTTCCTGCTATGGAGAGCGGGTCCACCAGCTCCCTTTATGGACAATAGCCATATTGCATAATGCGCTTGAATCGCCTGCATTTTTCGAGCAAACTAGATTCGAGACAAGATCCCACTAAATCGTTTCCAATATCGATAAACAACTCCAGGTGATTCTTTTACCTGCTACGAATCGATTAATCTTCTTTTTTTCCCCTTCCTTTCTACCTGGAATCGGAAAGGTAAATTTACTTTAAGGGTTTATGAGAAATGATTTTCATCCTCTCGAATACGACGATTAGGGGAAGGTTAGAAACAGGTCGATTCGATTTGGAATAATTTGTGTCATAATTTAATTCAAATAATAATAATTTGAGCGCGTAAGAATATAAATAATGTAATTTTCGAGATATAAAAATAACAATTCGACCCAATTTACCATTCTTATTTTAGAAACGATATATAAGAAAAGTAGAAATTTTTTGTCTGAGTCGAGATTAAATAAAATATAGGATATATAATTTCATATCAGTGATCGATATAAAAAGTGTCGAGGAAATTTATATTTCTGACGAAATTATTTGTCACGTTGGTGTAACAGAACAGGATCACTCGAAAAATAGCATCGAGTCAAACAAGTTTCATACTTGATACAACACGACTTTCGTTTTACTCGAATAACACCCAACCCTGACCCATCGTCCAAGACTTGATTTACGACCACACAAACAAGTATTTAAATTTCCTCATCCTCTCAGAATAAAATTCCCCAAATCTTGCATAAATTCTTCCAGTCACGATCCACAAGGGAATAACCAAGTCTAAACTATCGACTCGATGAAATTAAAATGCGAAATTAAAAAAAAAAAAAAAGAAGAACCCAACAATCTCGCAGTTAATTTCCTTCAATCTACTTCCACTGAGAAATACTCTCTTGAAACAGCCGTTTCCGCGCACTCCACGTTTCCAATTTATGAATCATATGAGATATCGCGCAAGTTTCTTTAGTCACGGTTCGAAGTTTACCAGCCATTCTTCTAAATTTCCATCGAACCGTGTACACTATGAACTATTCGATTTTCTTCGAGTCACGGTTGGTAGACAATCGTTAATTGAATTTGCGAACGGATGCGCGAGAAACGATGCAGAGAGAGGAAAGGGTTAAGACAGAGAGAAGCAGAGTGTCTCTCGTGGCAAGCGGTGACAGGGCGTTCGTTTTATCGGAACGAGGCGTCGACGAGCATCGACACTCTTTTATCAAAGTCGACCAGGATTTCGTTCACAATCGTATAGGTTGTCCTCACCTACCTATTTTTATTATCCACCTCGACCACTCGTCATGATATCTCCTTTTTTTTTATCCCCCTCCCTTTCTTTCGTTTCTTTCATCTTTCGTGTCAATTCTTCTTTGTCCGATTTGTGATTTCTTTCTAACAATTTTCGATTCCTTTGCTTCTTTTTTTTTCCAAGATTTCGTATTGTTTTCGATGGGTTTAAATTAAGTAGTTTCATTAAGTCGTTTCGAACGAATTCAACGTTTTCGTGGATATTAGGAACGTGTTAATTTTGCGTGTCGAATCAGATTTTGAGATGAAGATTTTAATTGAAGGTTTTGTTTTATACGCGGTCTTGTGTCAAAAGGCAATATCTGAAGCGTTATTTGACACATTTTCTATATCTTCGAATTACGAAAAAAAGAAGCTGGTCATTCGTCATGTCCAAGGATGACGGTTTGTTTTGTTTTCAAACGTTAAATTTTATCATAAGTATTACGATATTGCATTACTGCTGCGTAACAAATCGGCACGTGGGAAATTCTAGTCGCACAGAATAGATACTGACGCGTCATGCATCGTGAATTGACTTGATAAAAAAAAAAAAAAAAAAAGAAGAAGAAGAAGAAATTCTCAGGTTTTTTCACGCATGAAAAATCTTCGTAATTCGGTTCTTTGCTCTTGTATCCCAGTTTCAGTCAAAGTGTTTTTACGCTTTTATTATTAGTTTATTATCACATATTATATAAATATCAACTTTTACGTCATGTTGTTTAAACATTATAATATAAGGCAAATTAAATATTATTCTCGTCGATGGAACGATGCGAAAACAGTCACACAGTGTAAACATTGTGGGTGTGCAAGGTTCATCGCATAGACAAATTTCAATTTAATTTATCTTTACGTTGCCCTATCACGACTTCGCTTTAAAATGTGAAAACTCACGTTGGCGGGATTGGCGAGCGAATTTAGAAAATACGCGCGGTTTTCAGGCGACAGGAAGCGCAATTTCGCCCACGCGTTGCAGCTACATCCTCTTTAACGAAAATGCTTTCTGTCATCTGTTCCTTCCACGTTTCGACGTCGTTCGTATTCTTCAATTATCGAAGAATCGATCGTGGTTGATTTCCTCCCTTCGAAAACGAGTGTAGGAAACCGATGCCTATTTTTCTTTTTTTTCTTTTTTTTAAGTAAATATCGTCAGTATCTTGAAAATTAGAATGGGTAAAAATAGAATTTCTTTTCCTTTGTTTTTGCTTTATACGCGAATTGATCGATTTTACGAATCGTTGGGAAATGATTCATTTGGAATTTATAGGTTTAAACTTGTAGATTGAAAGGTACGGAGGATATATACTCAAAGATCGAATGATTAACGCGAAATTCCACTGTTTTTTTTTTTTTTTCTTTATGTAAGTTTATTTTTGAAATTCCAATAATTGTAAACTCTTATGTATTACGATGTTCAAAGTTTGATCAATTTTTCAATGAACCTACGAACATTAACCATTCTCCATCTTTAGTAATCTCAAAAAAATTCTCTATAATCTGTTATCATCGTAAGAATGAAATAACCACTTCGATATTCTTCTGTTACTCTTCCTACGTTATTCAATCACTCGATAACGAAGAATCTCGTAAACGGAGCAGCTCGATTTAACGATGCACAACATTTTATCACTGGAAATAATTTCTAAACAGATAAAAGAGAGAGTTTTATTTAACCTTGGATCGCAAGTCGCACTTTTTAACAAGTCTCGATTCGATTTCGATAATGGAACGTCTCTCTGGCATCGTTCGCTTGTGGGAATTGAAACGTTCGAATCGATGATAATTTCAGTTGCTCGTATCGCCAATAGCGATTGGATCCGAATCATGATTGTCTATCGATCAGTTTTATCCAACGAATAAAATTGAGAATCGAGATCTCTGTGAATTCGATATTCTTTGTCCTCTCCTTTTTGTGATCTTGTAAAGAGGATTGTAAAGAGGATTTAATAATATCGAGAAAAAGGAGAAAATTATTCGATATAAGATATTTCACCACCGAAACAATTCAACAATTCTTGATTTACGATACCAGAAAAGAAAATCTATACATATGTACGAAATATATACGTATAGTATACTCGTTTGAATGATTGATCGATTCTAGAGATAGAACAAAACAAATAGAGAAATTGTTATATAAAAATATCGGTCGAGGTTTATTTTATAAGTAATTGAATTTTGTCCTCGTTTCGCGCAAACATCAATTACTCATAACTTAACGAACAATCGAAATTTTTGTCAATTCTCGCAATTACTCTATTATTCCCTATATTTCATTTCATTTTTATCGAAATTAATAAAAAAAAAAAAAAAACGAAGATAAATATATAGTGCGGCTCTAGTGGAAGCGCAGTTTCCAAATCCCTTCTCGACTCGTTAAGATAAACAAAAGTTCAAAAAACTCAATCCCGAGTAGAATGAAGGTTTGGAAGAAAAATTAGCGGTGGATAAATTGTGACGGTCAGATGAATCACGAGACGAATTGCACAGGCAGAATCGAAGTGACGGAAGAAGGGGAAGTTCCGCGGACATTCACACGTGGATGCTGTGGCCTGTGTTGGGGGATGACGGGCTGAGCCCAACGTCGCCCCCGGCGTCGGCCAGTGTCAAGGGGGTGAACAAACTGGCGCCCCTGCTGCTCTGCGCCCCCTGCAAGCCCACCAGTCACAGGAAGAACCAGAATTCCACCCAGTGGTACGTGCAGCAGGTAAACAACAACACGCAAAACAACTCCCAAATGAATTCGTCATCCTCGTTTCACTTTGCCCTCTCGTTCGTTTCCCTATTTCTCTCTCTTTCGATTTTTTCTCTTTCTTTCTTTCTTTCTTTCTTTCTTTTCTTTTTCTGGCCCCTTTTATCTTCTTCTTTCATTTTCTTCTTCCCTTTTTCTTCTTCTTCTTCTTCTTCTTCTTCTCGATTGTTCGTTATTTATCGATATTTTCTTTTCGCTGTTGCCTGATTATGGGTGGTTCCCTCGTTTCGTTCTTCTTTTTCTCGCGTGTGTATTTTGTGTTTAGTTTTTTTTTTTTTTTTTGAAATAGAGTCTCGTTTCACAGCTGGGTTCGGCTACGTGACTTTGAGCGTATACAAGGGAAAATAAGAAAATTCTTTGGGTTGTGCGGGTTGAAGAAGTTTCAAGCGAGAAATTTTGTATAGAGCGTTCGAAAAGTTGGAGAGTTTTGGATACGCGTTTGTTTGTTTTAGAAGAGTTTTGTGAGAGAGGGTGGTTGGAAGTAAGACGTTTTCGAGTAAATCTTGTGAAGTCGTTTAAGTAAATATTAGTGTTATATGGAGTGTATACGCGAGGGATGTAATCGGATTTGGAAAAATAGGTCAGAAATTTTACACGCGTATCTTTCCCAAAAATATTAAAAAAAAAAATTAATTATATTTTCTCGTTAATAAGATAAATCTATTTGAATATTGAGATATTTTTTAATAAAAAAAGTAAATGGGAAAGTGTTATCGATTCCTGTTTCTTTTTTTTCAAAAATGAGAGACAAATGTTAAAAGTTAGCATTAGTTTAAGATTACTGTGATCAATTTTTAATGATTCAATAAAATTCAACGAAATTGATGATCAGAAATATCGAATAATGCAATCATTTACGTGTCGAACCTATCACAGCTGGAAATCTGATTCTATTCAATTAGAAAGTGTCGAAATTGCCTGTTCGTTTTTCTTGGTAATACGATTGTTTCCGTATTCGGTAGATGATTTCGATTCATATTCGAATAAATTGTGCGAAAGTTCACTCGAACGTATTCGAGTCGAGTTTCGATTCGAATCGTTTCTTTGATAGATGCATAGGAATATTTAAAATCGTCTTCAATCTCTTCGTTTTTATTTAATTATGGAATTAAAAAAATTTCAACAATTAAAAAAAAAATTGCATATAATTGGTGAGCTGAATCGAGCTCGAATTAATCGACGAAAATTTTTAAGAATTTCAATTTCACGATTTTCGTATTTTTGAAAATAGATTCGATGTTATTCGAAGACTTCGATTGACACCGCATAATCTTTGATGTTATTAAGACGATATGAGAGATATATGAACGATATATCGATAAGCTATTAAAACAAATTGCTTTCGCACGTAGCGTTTCTTTAACATTGTTGTGAGTTTCATTATTATTTAGTGTGCATGTCTGTACCTGTTATTGCGTTTATTGCAACCGTAGCAATGGTTCCTCTCGTGCATGAGAACGAGAGAGAATAGCATCATCGATTATTATTATTATTATTATTAATAAATTGTTAATTTTACACCGAAATGAATTTCATAAATTGGATAAATATATTTTCGATTAAATTTACAATATTATATGAGGAATATGTTTCATTGGCATTGATTTTCTGCGAATATTGCATTAGTTTTGATTCATTTAAACGTGATTCGATTAAGATATCTTTAACTCGATCAATTTTTTTTAATTCGATATCTTAAACGAACAGTGGAATATTCCATCGAAGAATTGAATTTTCTACAACAAAAAAAAAAAAAAGGGAGAAATCTTAAGCAATTAATGCTATTGTTCGAAGAAACAAGATGTTTCAAAGAAAAAAGGCTGACACCGTAGAAAGTGTTGTCCATAGAAGGCGAACTTTCAACGTTAGAATTAACATAAAGGCGAACCATTGTGTTATATATATACCTACTTGTACCTATCTATTCAACCGAGAATATCAAGTACCATAGATTCCTTTCTTTTTTTCGTTCGAAATTTCCTAGAACAATGTTGCTCAATTTTTTTCCAACGACATAGCTAATTCTTCCGTTAACATTTGCATTCAAAGATCGATACAATAAATGTTACATTTGTTACATTTTGGATTTTCATTTTTTGAATGTAAAATAATAATAATAATAATAATTTTCGATTAAATTTATTTTTTTCGATTAAAATCTTCCGTTAACATTTGCATTCAAAGATCGATACAATAAATGTTACATTTGTTACATTTTGGATTTTCATTTTTTGAATGTAAAATAATAATAATAATAATAATAATAATAATAATAACAATAATCGATTTCTGTAAAATCTTTCAAAAAATAATTTCTCCATTCATCGTTTTCATATCTCGACAAGAACTTTTCCATTACCCATGTTATCAAACTTTTTTTCTCTTCGCGTATCAATTGTATATTATTTTTATTTCGTCGAATAAATTTACAACAAGCTATATTTGCTCTCGTGCAAAACGATTGCGCGTAAACATTTCTATCATACTATCTTCTTGTATCTTCTTTTGCACTGATAAATCGATCAAGCGTTGAAATGAACAATGATATAGAATTTCGACGATTGCGTGATTTCATTTCGCAAGTGAATCATACAGGGGCCACTCTGGAACATGATCTCTTTGGCGCGGCACATGGAAGTGGTAATCAGGGTCAGAGTGTCATCGGAACTGTATCGTTGTCGTTAATGACCAGGATGGACAGTATGCAAATAAAGACTGACGTATGATTACATTGACCCGATCGCCGGTGAATAAAGTCGAGTAAAATCGAGGCTTCGTTTCGTTTGATATTTCGTATTCCATTAGACAGTCGATAAATTGTTCTTCAATCGAAAACTGACGATTTTTATTACGACATTTCAATCGTAAGAATATTTGATCCTAGTAATTGTGTCTATTTTCTCTGAAAAATTGTATTATAGCGAGGAAAATGACAATTTCTAAGATCGAAATCTATTTTTGAGAAAATATTTATCGTCCTTTTGTTTTAATTGCAATCCTTTTTCGTGAAGCTTTTTTTTTAAATAACATTCCTTGGATATTGGAATTGAGATTTCAATTGGATCGAAAGTAAAGATAGTACAGTGGAGAATTTTATTCGATTAGAAATTAAATGTTTAGTCGATTGGATACTTTTTTGACCAACTGTACCTCTATCAGGGAGATTGGTTTTCTCTTATCGAGCCGTGAAAATTAATATGGTTATTCAAACACGCGACACTTTTCGTTTCCAGATATGATTATATGATTTTCCTTGTGACATAACCCAGTTTTACGTCACTTGATTAATTTTCAACCGATTTAACGGATGGAAATTTTCTCATTTCGCGTCAATTCGTTATTTTCGCTTCGAACTTGATGCTTATTTGATGAATTATGCGAGGAACAACAAATATCTAAATATTTACACATTTAGATCGAAGAGTTCTCTCGAATTCGATAAGCTTCGTTTGCTACATTTTTTTTTTTTTTTCTCACATTTCTAAGAGCCATGGAGCAGAAAAAAATCGATACGTCAGGCTAGCATTTTTTTTTATCTTCGGTTGACTCATAGATATCGACTTTTCGTACTCGATATTTAGAAAAGTTAAACATATATGCATGTACGGATTGAATACATTAAATATCTCTATTTATTTTCAAAAATTTTGATTTATATTTCTTTTTTAAAATGAACTTTTCGAAATTTTTTATCTTCAAATCCAGCTGGATCAATCATGTATTTGTTATAAAATTTATGTATATTTTAAAATCGTATTATCTAAGAATTATCGAAATCATAAGTTGAAAGATATTTGTTATCAATTTTCAGTTTAAATTTAGAATTATTATATAAAAAATTATAAGAAATATTTATTAAAATATTAAAAATTTCACGTATCGACGAATCGGTTGGATATTTCGTTTTCTTAATCGTGGAAATTGGGTTACGAGTACGATACACGAACGCGTAGCGATTAAAGTGCTTTGACACCTTATGTGTACACGAATGTGAATGAATCATCCTCCCTTCTGCCACCACTTTGTTTAATTGTTTGTCTAGAATCAGTAATTTACGTACTGACTTACGGATCCGTGTAATTATACGTTGCCTGACCGGAAACAAACCAATTCTCTCTCTCTCGAGAAGCAAGAAGAAAATTTTCTTTGTCCCATTGAATTATAACCAAACAATCTGTTCGCCAGATACGATTATTTCGTTCTGTTTATCAAACGCCTCGATGTGTTTGCAATTGTGGCTCATTATGTATCTTGATCGTCATCTTGCTCGTTTCTGACACGTGATCGCGATAAATTGTACTCGCAGTTAAATATTTGGGACACATCGTATTGGTGACAAATCTAAATAACGAATAAAATTAATTCCTTTTTTTAAACGCACATATACAAAATTTTTTATTCAACTTGTGATTATCAAGTAAAAATTGGTAATTTGAAAATCTTTTAACAGGCAAATATGAAATTTTGATCTTAACTCTTAATTATAAATCACTTTGCAAATATTTTTTTCTAAAAAAAACTTATATTAAAATATATATAACGAGTTTTCGAGTTGTGTCACTTTTGAAATACCGCACACGATAAATTAATCGAATGAATTATGAGTGAATATAAAAGGGTATTGACATAAGAGTTAAATTTATTCTTTTATCTATCTCGTGACTATTATCTCTTAATACCAATCAAAGAAATCCATAGGGTTAAGTACCACTTCTGCGTCCTTTGACGAGGAAAGAATAGTGGCACAGTTGGAATCGTTGACCCTGACTTCTCGTTTGAAGAACTTTTCGGCGGCGTTAACACGTTCCAGGCGTATTGTTCCTTCCATCGAGGTGTTTGAAGGTACACACACCGCCTACGTGAGTGGGCTTTGTGGCAGGCATCAACAAAGCTCCGCTTTATCAGAGCTCGTTCTTTGAACTTCCGGCCCGTCTTGGTACCAACGCGACTATTTCTCACTTGTCGCGGCCATCCCCTCTCTCTCTCTCTCTCTTTCTCTTCTCGATCGTGTTTGTCCTTCGCATTCGACACCCTTTTCACGAATGACGAATCATTTTCTTTTTTTTCTCTCCACTTAATTAATAAACCGTGGAAACGGCTTTTAAGTAGCCATTGTTACGGGCGGAAATCCCGTGAGTTACGATTAACGAGCGAATTATCATTCGTTTTTTTATGTTCTTTATCGTGGCTGAAACAAGGTCAGGATTACACTTTGAGAAAAATTCGTAATTTTCGAATTCGTATCGATCGTTTGCAAATAACGCATCCGTGGATTTTTGCAATTTTTGGATAGCAAAAAGTTTTGTCGAATAACATTTATCTCTGTTTGTATTTCATCTCCGTACATTTAAGATTTCGTTTCATTTTTTATATATTCCGGTAGGTTATTCTTCCAAGTAACTTTAACCAAAATAAAGAAAATTGATGGAATTGTAGACAGATTCAACGTTATAATAATAATAGAAACAAATTTTTCAATATTATTTTTTCACTCTTGGATCTCGTTCACAGAATTAACAGTATATCAACTTTCCATTCCAACGTATTTAGATAAAATTATCAGGCTAACATTATGGGAAATCGGATGATCCGACCCGATATTTAAAATAAAATTTTAGGATAGATTATTCTAACGCGTCGTGCAGAAATACGTGGAATGGAAAAAATACTCGGAATCTTCCGTGACGATAATGCGGATCGTAACGTTCGAGCAGAAACTCTGAGAGGATTAGATCACCGTGTGAATTTATCCAACAGATGGAAAATCGTTGCTCGAAGGATTGCGAAATCTGCGAGAGCCTCTCGATCCCCCATTCCAGATTTCCAACGCTCGAACGTAGTAATAATTACGGATCTTATTTATAACCATGGAATATTTCTTTCTGAGGATCGTGCTTATTTCCCTTACGTCAAAATCCTGATCCCTTTACGCAAATTCGTGTTTCCTATTCTTCTTCTTTCGAGAAGAATGCGATGTATTCTGGACTTGTAAGATTGGGGAGAAGGCGGTTCTATGTTCTATCATTTCAGCGTATTTTTCATATTATAGAAGATCTTTATTACATATCGATTCTCATTTTGTTAGAAAATGAGATGTTTTAAAAATTTAGAAAAATTGTGGATCGCTCGTAGAATTTACCTGATAAAAATTTGCGCGCCAAGCAATTTGAAGCGTTGTAATAATTGTGAGATATATTTTTTCATATTTAATGTAAATAAAAGTTGTAGTTCAGGTTCAGATATATCTTGGCGATACGATTGATATTAATGGAAAGGGTTAATTGTCTGAACAAACAACGATTTGATTTCCGATGAAGAAACGATCGAAGGCAACGTTCATTCTTTTTAATGATCGAGAATTCTAATTTTTATGCGAAACGACAATGTCAACGCGTAGTTTCGCGGAATCTAATTTGACAGATCGATGACAAAGCAGCGTGGCGACCCTGGCTGGTTGGAATATTCCAACGATTTCTCTGGAATCGTGATTCCAACGTCGATGTTTACGAGGAGGGAAGAAGGTATCGCGATAGTTGGGGGTGGATTTCCATGTATCGATCGTATCCAACTCTTTTCTCTTCCTCTCCCCGTGGTAATCCAATAGTTAAGCTTTTTATAGAACGACGTGGAATAATAGGGATAGCAGTTTGTACACACGTCGCTTTTGCTTTCGTCTTTAGCCGTATAATAGTTCACTTTGTCATTTGACGAGGATGGGAGACGATTGGAAATCGCGATGGAGGAAATCTCGGTGAGGGGAGGAGTTGAATGAACCGGGAAGGTCGTTCAATTGGGACGTTGATGGGGAGGGGATCGTAGATTTCTCAAGGTTCGTTTGATTAGAGATTCGAGTGGAGAAGATTTTTTCTTCGATCCTTCAATCTTAAAATCGAGTTTTCGAATTCCTGATATTCAATTGATGTAGACAGTATATACCGGATGTTAAAGGATTAATCGTTTAAAATTAACTTTAAAAAAATTTCAAAGATATTTCCTATATTTAAATATTTTTCTTTATATTTGTCGCAAACGAATATATTTCGTCAATGTAAATATATTACATTGATAATACGATATAAAATTATGATATCGATGTCTTCGAATCCTCGACGATCCTTGACACGCAAAACTTTCCTTTTTAAAATTAGGAAGTTAAATTTACAAGAAGATGGACAACTTTGAAGGGATGACGAGTTCGAATATATTTTTCACGATACTTTAACAATCGGTTCTCGAATTGGAAGCAACGAGATTTCTACTCGGACAGAATTCACGTTTGAACAATGGTTGGAGTTGACGTGTTCCGAGGAGCCGTCTCCAAGGACAAGGGGGCATAAGGACCTTAAGTCACGCTCGGGTTCTCCCTGTAGGCCTCTAATTGCCGCTTCGTTCCGGAGCATAAGCCGCCTTTTTCCACGGGAGTTTTACTTCTCTGGCTAGACTCGTCATCATCGAGAAACGTAGCCAGTTTTCTTCGGAATCGCCTTGGCCGGTTCTCCTTTCTCGCCATCTGTCTCTTCCCGGTATAAACCAGAGAAACCAGCCGTTCCCGTTTTATTATCTAACTGGATTCTTGTCCCCCTTGGAGAAAAATATTTTTGCCGAGATTTTTTCGGGCGAAAAAGAAAAAGAAAAGAAAAGAAAAGAAAGAAGAATCGAGTGTTCGACCATTTATTTATTTCTTTCACCAACTGGTGAATGAATATTTCATTACACGCGTGTATGAAAAATAATATCCACGCCCAACACTCTTTTTTTTTTTTTTTTCATCGATTTCGAGATATTTCAATCTCTCTCTCCTCCTTACCTTATTAATTCAGTTGATAATAACAATCTTCGCGTGAATTTTCTTTTCTATTCCAATATCTCGTTCCTTCTTCGACTACTGGAAACTCGAACTTCCGCGTGTTTACGATTAACAATCAATAGATACACGTACGTAATGGAACGCTACTTTCATTTTTCATGGAGGAACGCTTTCCATTCTCGGTTCCATCGAATCTGGCTGCTTCTTCTATTGTGTGCATATAACCGGGCCCGCGTCTCGGTTAAACGTTGCATATTAAAGAAAGGGGTGGAATGGCAACGACGCGATTTTTCGTTCCTTTTGGCCCACGATTCTGTTGCACGGTCACCTTCCAAGATGGAAGGCGCGCGGTAGATACAAGAGAGATAGGGAGGAGATCTTGTGCGCACCCGGGTTCCCCGGTATGTTCCTCCCGAGGACGCGATATTACGATTCTCTTGTTGGCCTGCAGGTAAGTTATCTTGGACCGGATAACTTTGGTGACGTTTTTAGCGTTGCAAATAAAACAGCAAACCGATGTGACTCCGGGCGTGTTCAACCGAGAATACTATTTTTAGTGGTTCCTTTGAGGGTCCCACAATATATTCCCTTGGGGAGACGCGGCCGAGGATGTAATTGGCTCCAAGACCTTTGGTCTCGCGTTTCGGCCGGGAGAGATTAGAAATTAGCCTAACCTTAGCTTCGAAAATTTCGAGAAATTTTTTCTTTTTTAAATTTTTCCATATTTTCTTTTCTTTGGAATTATGGTTGTATATTTATGTACTATAAATCGGTGTCTCTGTTAAGAGGACGTGAGAGGATAGTATGCAAATATATTTTCACAATAAACGTTACCGCGAATAATTATCGCGAATAGAGAGAGTTGAAAGTGAACAACTGTAATAATTGTCGATTGGCGAAAAATAATCGTGAGAGCAAATTATCGAGAGTTTTTATTCTTAAATATATTCTCATCGGTACAATCCTCTTGAATTCACTCGCTGAATTTAATCTCACAATTAAAACCTCACCATTCGTAATCATTCCTTCGCAATGATTTAATCTTAACGACTAATAAATAATAATCATCAAACATCGAATCGTAAAAACTAAAATTAAAATTAAAAAAAAAAAAAAAAAGAAACAGAAGAGAACAACTTCATGAAATATTAATATACATTCGTACATTACATTCATTAATAATAGAGGGAAATATATTGCACAACCAGGAAGCGTAATTAAAGTTTTTCTAAACGCCAATTAAGATCTCTAAAATCGAGATTTTTACATTTTATATATGTACTATTGGCTAAAACACCTTGCCAGGATAAGGATCTCTCTCTCTCTCTCTCTCTCTCTCTCTCTCTCTNGATAAGGATCTCTCTCTCTCTCTCTCTCTCTCTCTCCATCGTTCCGTGTTTACCGTTCCGCGATGGCCCTCCCCTCCCCCCGGAAGCGAGGCGCGGAGGCTGGCGTGTTTATTTGTCGTGAAATCTATTCGCGTTTGCACCAAGGCTGCTCCGTTTAATCCCCCTCTTGCTCCCCCTCCTTTTGTTCGCTCGCGTCTCCGCGAGGAGGAAACGAAGAGGAGGAGGGTTCCGGCTGGTTTTCCAGCCTGCACAGTTAAAAAGCAGACGGAGCGGAGCCGGCCGTTTATGGCCGCTTGTAATTACGTCCACCCCTCGAGATTTCGAATAGCCGGGCTGAAAATAGGCGAAAGATCTACCCGGGGAACGAAGTGAACGTGGCGTGGAAGGGTGTTGCTCAATTCCTCGGGATTAAACGCGTTTTGTGCAACGAGGGAGGGGTGGATCTTGGGACGAATGCCGTTTTTTTTTTTTTTTTTTTTTTTTTTTTTTTTTTTTTTTTTTTTGCGGGGCATAATTATGATATAAACGATACCGCGCGTTGCCGACAAGAAAAATGTTAATTGTAAGTTGGTGGGGCGATGTTTGGATCGATCAAACTTGAGTTAATTTCTTTTTAAGTTTAAGTTTCTTTTTTCTCAAATTTAGTTAACGAAATTGAGTTTATCAAGTGGTGTTAAAGAGAATTGAAACTTGCAACAGGTCGTTAGATTTTATTATAATTTATCAACAGGTAATAGCGATATTTGCAGGAGGATTATTTTTCTTCACGACGAGCATACTTTTCAACTTTGTATTGAAGTTGGCACAATATCCATTTTGTGAAGTGATGCGCTATGAATATAGGAAATTTGTCTGCTACCGATTACCAAGCATATATTTTGTGTGTAACCTTAAATTATATTTTTGATTCGTCCTTCTTTTGCGAACTTTATTTTATATTGTTTGTATTCCTTTGTGTTTGTCGATCCGTATCCTTAATATATACGTATATATATATATATTTTTTTCTCGTAGTTTAGAATAATGAGAATGGTCAGCTTCGTTTTAACGGATGGATTTGTGCATGCTTTGTTTTGAGATACATCAAGCGACCTCATGCAGTCGAATTATTCTTCGCTCCGTAACCAAATCGTTAATCGTAATATACCAGTTAAATGTTTATGGAAAGTATTGCATGTAGATTGAAATTTTCGAACTCGAGGAATTTTCTTAATCGCGTACGTAGCGTCTCCAAGCATCCTGCATCGTACGTCGCTGCATCTGGAGTAAGAAATTCAGAATAAAAAAAAAAAAAAAAAAAAAAATTCATCGGACGATGTCGAACGATTATTTAAATAATTTATCGACGCCTTAATTTGGATCTAACGATTTCAATTAACTTCCATTTGCAATCACCAATTTTTTTTTTTTTTTTTTTTTTTTAAAGAAAGAATCGCATAATTTCGCTTCAAAATGCATTTCAACGTTTAATCCTTTCATTTTGTTAACCGGTTAACCTTGTGTAAGCGAATCGTTCTCATAAATTCTTGTTAAAAAACGAGCCGAGATTATCATCCGGATGATTAGCTTTTGCAATTTGAAACAACGAGAAGAGAGAAAGAATGAGATCGCGAGGATAAAACGGTTTCATCCGGTTAATCGCGATTCAAGCCGTGAAATGGACGGCCGAGGTCAATTTCGAGGTGGAAGTCAATTATTTCAATAAATCTGCCGAGTGCACGACGTCCATTGATTGGCTTGTCCTCATTAGAGAGATGGTTGCGCATGACAGGGGGTGGTGGCTCTTGAAATTAGTAACGTAAATCATCCCCCCACCCTCCCCTCCGTTTTTCCCCGCCTCGCTCTGTTATCGTCGCCGCCGCCGATAATCTCTCCCCCCCCCCCCCCTCCCCGGATATAAGAATCGTTTCCTCGCCTTAATCTTTTGCCATTTCCTTTTACTTCGCAGCCCACGTGGCGTTTATGGGGCGAGGAAAGGGGCGATGGCGTCATATACACGGTGTACCTGAAGAAGGTCCGATATCACAGGCCGACCAGGAGCCTCTCCGCATCGGTGAGAATTGAAACCATTCGATTTTCGAATTTTCCATTTTTCTCCAAGTTATTGACATTTCGAAATTTTCCAAATTTTTAAAACTACTTCTTCAAAGTTTCTTCTTCAATTTTTTTTAATTAAGGATTCGGACGACGAGATCTCGCATTTGGAATGGGAGACGGTGAGGGTGCGTTTCCTGAAAGCCGGCACGGTGCAGCGGCTGGTGGAAAGTCTGGCGAACGACGACGGGGAACTCGAGTCGACGTATATCAATGTCTTCTTGGCGACGTATCGAGCATTCACCACGCCGCGGGAAGTGCTGGAGCTATTGTTGTCGAGGTACGATGCCCTCGATGAAGGATCCGGTGCGCTGACAGGCGAACAACATCGAAAGACTCTGGTTCAGGCTCTTCACGTCTGGTTGGACGCCTATCCTGGCGACTGGAAGTCGCCTCCGAACCACCCCTTGCTCAGCCGAGTCCTCGACTTCACGCATCGACGACTTCCTGGCTCGGAACTCGAGCTCAAGGCAAGGCATCGTTTGCACAGGTTTCAGCGTGAAGATCAAATAGGTGAGCGAAAAATTATTGGGAAGATTTTTTTATAAAATCCCACTTTATAAAATTATTAAAGTAAAATTATTTCTTAATAAATATTCTTATTCTTATTATTTATTCTTATATATTTATTCTTATTATTATTATTCTTATTATTTATTCTTATATATAAAGAATAAAATTTTCTTGCCTCGTTTCAAACGTCGATTCTGTAAAATGTTATATCAAATGTTTATTAAACCAGATGTTTATTGCGTTTGCAACTTATCACTGGGCTCTGATTCATCGATTCTAAGATGAGACGTGCATATATTTATTCTACTTTTATTCGGAACAGTATTTACACTTGTTCCTTTCTTTTTTTCAGATTCGTGCATAGTGTACGACAATGGTCGATTAACCCGTGGTTCCCCGGATCCAATCGTGGATCATTGGGCGAGCTACAATTTCCCCGAGGTTCCGCACCGACATTTCGCCGAGCAGTTGACCAGAATGGACGCCGAAGTGTTCAAGAAGCTCGTGGCCCACCAATGTTTGGGCGCCGTCTGGTCGAGAAGGGATCGTTCGAGGAGCCATGACGCGGCCACCGTATTGGCGACCGTGAATCAATTCAACGCCGTTTCCCTTCGGGTCATATCCACCATACTGATGGACTCGTCGACCAAGCCTCAAGAACGCGCGAGGATCCTCGAGACGTGGATCGACATTGCTCAAGAGTTGCGGGTGTTGAAGAATTTCAGTAGCCTGAAGGCTATCGTGTCCGGTCTTCAGAGCAACCCTGTCTACAGGTTGGAGAAGTGTTGGCAGTGTATGCCCAGGGAGAAGCACGAGCTGTTCAGAGAGTTGGAGAGAATTTTCTCGGAGGAGAACAACGCGTGGACCCAACGAGAGCTTTTAATCAAAGAGGGCACTGCCAAGTTCGCGGACACGGCGGGCAGGAGCGACAGACACCTGCAAAAGTTGTTTCAAAAGCAAAATACTCACGCGGGCGTAAGTGTTAATTTTCAATTTCATTAAGCGTACGCTCGACGTTACGCCCAATATTTTTTACGCCGAAAATTAATTGGAATCGTTTTCTTCTGTTCTCTCGTAGAATATCAGTTATGGGACGATACCGTATCTAGGCACGTTCTTGACGGATCTCACCATGATAGACACCGCGATACCTGACACGATAGCGGAGGGTCTAATCAACTTCGATAAAAGGCGGAAAGAATTCGAGGTCCTCGCTAGGATAAGATTGCTTCAGGGTGCCGCGAATGCGTACAATTTCAGCACGGATCCGTTGTTCGATCGTTGGTTCCACTCCGTGGTTGTGCTCGATGATCGAGAAGCGTATAAACTGAGTTGTCAGATCGAGCCGCCACCACCCGGAAACACTTTGAGCAATCGTGGCAAGAAGAAGCAGGTCAGCATGCTCTCCCTCATCTCGTTTATACGAACACGTTCCCGATCACCCGTTTCCCGCGAGAGGACTGAGCCCAGACTTATCTTGCAGAGTCATCAGGGTCATCGTAAAAACGACTCGATAGCCTCCACGTCGAGCTCGAGTAGCTCCCAGTTTTATTGCGATCTGGATTCCTTGCCGAGCTCGCCCCACAACTCTCTCGATCGGCGCACGTCGCCATCCCAGATGTCCAGCTCTTCGTCCAGCTCGTCCTTGCCATCGTTGGACGTGTCGTTGAGCTCCGGCGGGGGAAGCGGAGCGACGAATCAACAGAACCGATTAGCACCCCCGACTGCCATCACAGCCAACGGGAACAGCCCTAATGTCGTTGGCCTGTCCAGCCCGAGTCATTCGCACAAGAGTTCGCCGGATTTTTACATAATAAAAGTGACGATGGAGAGCGATAACGTGGAGACCGAGGGTGTGGTGCTGTACAAATCCATCATGCTCTCGAATAACGAGAGGACGCCGCAAGTGATACGTAACGCTATGCTTAAGTTGGGGATAGAGGGGAGCCCGGACCAGTACACCCTTGCCCAGGTTTTACCCGATCGTGAAATGCTTTTGCCAAATTCGGCGAACGTTTATTACGCCGTAAATACCGCACACAATCTGAACTTCATTCTACGACCTAGAAGGGAGCCTAACGACAGCGCCACGGAAAGCCCTAAGAGCAAGACGAGTCACAAGCGGTAGTGTCGAGTGTTAAGAGGTTAGGATGTTATATTTCGTAATTGATATTGGATTCGTAATTAATATTTCACCGTGTTGCGTTGGGCGGAAGCGATGTCGGCCTCAATTATTTACTCGTGATTTATTTATTCTTCTCTGCGCTCTTCTCTTCTCGCGGGAGAACAACTCGAGTCGAGAATCTCAAGAAAGAATCTCGTTAGGTTTGCGATGATTTTCTTTCTTTTTTTTTTTTTTTTTTTTTTTTTTTTTT